>NW_028270161.1:18978610-19278610 GCF_037043375.1 Chiloscyllium plagiosum | reverse complement strand
GAAGAGGCTGTAAAGTAATGTAGACAGGTTAACAGATTGGGCAACAGAGTGACAGATAGAATATAATATGGAGAAGCATGAGGTTATTCACTTTCTCATTAGAATAAAAAAGCAGAACATATTTTTAAAAGATGTGAAACTTATAAATGCTGTTGTTCAGAGACACTGGAGTGTACGTGAGTCAACATGCAGGTGCAGTATCCATTAGGAAGACAAATGGCATATTGGCCTTTTTTGCAAAGGGATGTTGTTGCAGTTTAATGGGGCCTGGAGTACTGAGTGCAGTTTTGGTCACCACATCTAAGGAAGGATATGCTTTTCTTAGGCAGTATAGCAAATGTTCATTAAATTGTTTCCTGGAATGAGAGGCATGTTCTGAAATGTAAGGCTGAGCAGACTGGGCCTATATTCTCTTAAGTTGAGAAGAATGAAAAGTGATCTCATTGAAACACACAAGATTCTGAAGTCACTTAAAAGGATGGATACTGTGAGGTTATTTCTCATTCCAAACAATCTAGAGCATGGGGCAAAATTTTGAGAATAAGGGCTAAATCATTTGGCCCCCCCGATCTCTGTTGTTGTTTACTGAGCACACAAGTCTCTTGAATTGAGTGAGGGGGAGCCATGGAAGAGAGTGAGGATGTGGTGTGGGGGGAGGAGAGTATGGGTGGAAGTGAAGACGCTGGAGAAGTGAGGGGGTGAGGGTAGTAAGGATGCAGTGTAGAGGAGGACATGGCGGGAGTGAAGACACAAGTGGAGTAAGGATGCGGGGGAGTGAGGACATGGTTAAGTGAAGACATGGGAATAGTGAGGATATGGGGAGTAGTGAAGACATGGGAAGGGAAGGAAATGAGCAAAGCTTAAATGACTGATCAATCTTGTCAGATGATTTTTTTCTTCTCCTTTCTCCCTCCTTCACTCTTTTTAATTACTCCAATGTGCCTCTGCTATAGTTGTTTCCTTTGTATTTCTTTTTGCATCTGAGAACTAAGGCAATGCTTTGAAATTGGAGTGCTACCAGTGAGGACATGCAGGCCCTATAGTTTTAATAGAAAAGTTTCATTGCAGCTTTGGATATTAGGATAGTTGTAATTCCATTGTAAACTCATACTCCAGTGAAAGATATCCAGGAAAAAGCTTGACATTTCTGTTTATGTACAAGATTGAACTTCTGATGTGACAAGCAAGAGATCCTGACCTCAAAATAAGTTTCCCCCTATCTATCAGTTGGTCCACATGGAACCTCCTTGGAGCTCAAGTATTTTTCAGATTTTTTCTCATTAAAATCAATCACCAAACTGTCACACAGAGCTCCCCACCTCCCAATCCCCCAAGCTAGGTTTTGACTATAGGAATCTACAGGACAAGCTCTCTGGGCTACTCAATGTAACACTTTCTGCTGTTTCTCAGCTCAGTCACTTGGAAATTATGCACTGTAAACATAGGGTCCATCTCCCAACAAATGAAAGGAGAGTTTTGGCTGAGTCTGTACAATCCTGTAAAGCCTACAAATCCTTCTCAATCATTCGCATGGAGGTTCACAGTTCGCAGGGTTTAACAATGTCCAGGGGATTTTAAATAAAGCTGTTCTGCCCTGTTAGAACATTGCAGTCCTGTAGAAACTGCTGACGCCATGGAAGTGACTACTATACCAACATTGTTTTAGCCCCTTGCACTCAGCTTAATGGAAAGTACCTCATACACAATACTTTATGTGTACATCCTTGTGAAAGAAACTGTAAAGTATTTATACCAATCAGTAATACTCACTCACTCTGCTTTCCATGTTACAATTTTACTGACAAACAGATTTTACGGCTGTTTCCAGACAAGGGTCCCTGGTGTGTTACGATTCTTTATAGGATACGCCCAATTAGTTATTTGGCTCACGTTCTTAATTGACATAGCCATCCACCCTGGACTATGTAACGCCCTCCAGAGCACTGGTGTCTCTGTCCAGGTCATTTTAACTTTGGAGAGAATCTAAAATGGCTAATATTGATTAAGCTGCCTATTGAACACCTCACCATATTATTACTACCATTCATTTTGCAGTGACTTTGTCCATTGTGCACTGTCATCCATTGTGTCTATGCAATGGGTCAGGAGAGGAGATGCACTCATCATCATTTCAGCAAACTCAACTCCGGATATGATTAGGATCCCCTGTTGACCCTAACATGGGACACTACTAGTATATAACCAGATGCATTTGCATTAACTTGATTAAATTTCACAATCAGCTTGCCTCCTGTCTCTTAGACAGTGGGTGCAACATTTGAAAGCTACAGAAGACAGCAATGAATTATTAAGTAGGTCTCTCATCAACTAGGGAGAAGAGGAGAAGGCTATATTACAGGTATCATCACTGTGATGAAGAAGATCCTGTTGATGTCTTTGAAACCAGAAACTATCACTGGCAGAATATTTGTATGAATCATAGAAGCCCATTTAACCCACTATCCCTTAGGCAGCTCTATGAAAGAGCTATCTAATTAGTCTTAACTCCTGTGATCTTTTGTGCATTTTTCCTTGAATAGAAACAGGGAAAATAAGAGCAGAATTAGGCCATTTGGCCCTTCGAGTCTGCTCTGCCATTCAGTATGATTATTGTTGATCCTCCAACTCAATTCATGTTCTTGCTTTCTCCCCATACCCTTTGATTCCGTTAGCCCGAAGAACGAGCTCTAATTCTTTCTTGAAAACATTGAATGTTTTGGTCTCAACTGCTTTCTGTGGTAGAGAATTCCACAGGCTCAACATTTTTACTGTCTGCGGGAAGAAATTTGACTTAATCTCCATCCTAAATAGCCTACCCTGAATGCTTAAATTGTGACCCCTGGTTCTTGACTCCCTGGTCATTGGGAACATCTTTCCTGCATTTATTCTGTCTTGCCCTGTTAGAATGCTATACGTTTCAATGAGATCTTCCCTCACTCTTTTAAATTCCAATGAATATAGCCCTAACCAATCTAACATCTTGATATATGTCAGTCCTGCCATTCCAGGGATCAGTTTGGTAAACCTTCATTGCACTCACTCCATAACTGGAATGTCTTTCCTCAGATAATACTCCAGATGTGGTATAAATCAAAACTTTGCACAATTACAGCAAGAAATGCCTGCTCTTGAACTTGTATCTTCTCACTATGAAGGTCAACATACCATTTTGTCTACTATCAGTGACTGTATTGAGTTGGGAGGCCATGTTGCAGCTGTACAGGGCATTGGTTATACCATTTTTGGAGTACTGTGTGCAATTCTAGTCTCCCTGCTATAGGAAGGATGTTGTGAAACTTGGAAGGGTTCAGAAAAGGTTAACAGTGATGTTGCCAGGGTTGGAGAGTTTGAGCTATTGGGAGAGGCTGAATAGGCTGGGGCTATTTTCCCTGGAGCGTCAGAGGCTGAGGGGTGACCTCACAGAGGTTTGTAAAATCATGAGGGGCATGGATAGGGTAAATAGACAAGGTCTTTTCCTTGGGGTGGGGGAGTCTAAAACTAGAGGGTATAGGTCTTAGGTGAGAGGAGAAATATTTAAAAGGGACCAAAGGGACAACTTTTTCATGCGGGGGCGGGGGGGAGGGGGGCTGTGTATGAAATGAGCTGCCAGAGGAATGATGGAGACTGGTAAAATTACAACATTTAAAAGGCATCTGGATGGGTATATGGAAAGGAACGGTTTAGAGAGAAATGGGTGAAATGCTGGTAAATGGGACTACTTTAATTTAGGATATCTAGTTGGCATGGACGAGACGGACCATGCTGTACATCTTTGACTCTATGACTGGTGTACCATGAACCTCAGGTCTTGTTGCACCTTTCCTTTCCCATTGCATTGCTATTCAATAATAATCTGCCTTCCTGTTTTTGCTACCAAAGTAGGTAGCCTCAGATTTATCCACATTACACTTCAAAAGCCATGCAAAAGCCCACTCACACAACTTGTCCAAATCACACTGAAGCATCACTGCATCCTCCTCACAGTTCAGCCTCTACCCAGCTTTCCATTCTCTGTGAATATAGAGTTATCACATATAGTTCCCTCCTCTAAATCATTCATATATATTGTGAACAGTTGGAGTCTAAGCACTGATCCCTGTGGTTCTCCAATATTCACTGCCCACCGCCTGGAAAAAGACCTGTTTATTTCTATTCTTTGTTTTCTACCTACTAAGTGGTTCTATATCCATGTTAGTGTACAACCCCCAATCCCACGCACTTTAAATTACATGCTAATCTCTTATGTTGGATCTTACGGAAAACTTTCTGAAAGTCCAAGCCAACCATATGTACTAATTCCCCTCCATTAACTCTGCTAGTTAGATCCTCAAAACATTCCTGTAGATTTGTAAAGTATGATTTCCCTTTTGTAAATCCATGCTGTCTTTGCCTGATCCTGTTACTGTTTTCTTGTGCTCTTCTATTAAGTCTTTTCTTCTGGACTCTAACATTTACCCCACTACCAATGTCAGGCTAACAGTCTATAATTCCTGTTTTCTCTCCACCTCCATTTCAAATAGTGGGATTATATTAACTACCCTCCAATCCATAGGAACTGTCAACAGTTTATATGGATTGACCATCAATGTATCCACTATTTTGAGGGCCACTTTCTTAAGTACTCTGGGATGTAAATTATCAGGCTCTGGGGATTTGTTGGCCTTTAATGCCATCAATTTTCCTAACACCATTTCCCTATAATATTGATTTCTTTCAATTTCTCCCTCTCACTAGACCCAGTAATCCCCAACATTTCTGGACATTATTTATGTTGTCCTTTGTGAATACAGTGATAGTGTAAGGGGGTGGTGTGGATGGGATCTTCTTCACAGAGGTGGTGTAGACTTGATGGGTTGAATGGCCTGCTTCCACACTGTAGGATTTATTTATTTTTTTGAGAAAGTTGCACAGTAGTAGACAAATCACATGTGACATTTAGATTTTGTATACTGTCTGTGTTGAGAGTTTTCCATTCCACTCAATTTAAATTTAGAATGTTTCTTTTTGTAATATGAAGGATAATTATGTTTATCCATTTCCTGTAGAGACATTTTATTGCAGTTCCTGTTTTTACTTTTAATTTCCTTCTGTCTCCTAGTTGATTACAGCAATAGTTTTTTTAAAAATATATTTTTAGTAAGAGACCTTTTGAATCAGGAGGTGGGAATTGAGCCTCCCTTCCCTTCCCCACACACACCTCCATCATCAGGAAGTTCCTGGGATCCTGATAGCGAGACTTGACAATAGGAAGCAGTTTGGTGGGTTAGGCCTCTTCCTGATGTTTTCCATATGAATCCTCGCAGAGAGTGAAATGGATACAGTAGAGAGTAGTGGTGAACAATTGTTATTCACTCTGGGGGGGGGCGGGGATGTCTATAGGGGAGTTGCCTGGAATGCAGTGAGTGGGGCTCTTTCTGATGCATATTAATGACTTGGTCTTGGCTATACAGGGCATCATTTCAAAGTTTAGAAATGAGATGCAACTCAAAAGTGTAATAAACAATGAAGTAGATAATAATGAGACTTCATGAAATACAGACTTATGAAATCGGCAGACACATACAAAAGATTAAATTTAACACATAGAACTGTTGTTAAATATTTGAAGAAAAAGAAATACACTGCCATGAGAAAGTGCTGACAGTAAAAGAATTCTGTAAAAGATTTAACACAGGTATGATAGGCTGAATGGCCCCCCCCTGAGTTGCTGTACCAATCTCTCATTCTAGATTAGGATGAAATTGATGTCTCTCTTTTACCTTCCTTTGAAACTACTGCTGTGATTTAAGATTCGTGCAATGCCATCTCCATTCTTAGAGGGAGATGTCAATCTTGCAGTAGGCCCTGATTGCAGAATGATTTATTCCTCAAAGTGTGCCCTCTTCTCTCATAAAATCCCTGCCTTTTTGCTGTGGTAATGAGGATGCGTGAAGACTTACCTAAATAGCTCCTCATCATGTTTTATATGACACTAGTTAATTTTAACACAATCTGCCCAGTGGGAATGGAACAATAGGGAATTGGGATTATGGAGGTGATGTGGGGGAAGGTTTATGTCCTATCTTTAATGTGTTTTTTCTCAACATTCTGACCACCAACCCAGGCTCAATATTTTCAACTGTGTAAATTCAGGAACAAGAAAACAACACTCCCAGACAAATGTATACCTGGCCACAGATAGCTCAGAAATGTTAGGGGCATCTCCTCTCCTGGGTTGTCTGCCTCATTTCTAGTCAGAGATCTTCCCATCATCTCCCCATTCATGCTTACCTTGATAAGATCTTTCCTGTGGATCACCAGCAGCAATGAGACCCTGCCCTCCTGGCTCCCTGTAACTTTTGACTCATATTTTGGTCTTTCAGATGATTAATTACTGCTTCTACGAATATTTCCTCACCTTAAAATCAGGGCTTGAGTGCTGACGAGTTTAACCTTGAGAATTATCTGTTGTCAACACACACTTGTTTTCTAACACGGCCTGATCACTTCCTCATCCTGGGACCATGATATTGGGGCTGAAAATGTGTTGCTGGAAAAACGCAGCAGGTCTGGCAGCATCCAAGGAGCAGGAGAATCGACGTTTCGAATATGAGCCCTTCTTCAGGAATGAGGAGAGTGTGCCAAGCAGGCTAAGATAAAAGGTAGGGAGGAGGGACTTGGGGGAGGGGCGTTGGAAATGCGATAGGTGGAAGGAGGTTAAGGTGAGGGTGATAGGCCGGAGTGGGGGTGAGGGCGGAGAGGTCAGGAAGAAGATTGCAGGTTAGGAAGGTGGTGCTGAGTTCGAGGGTTGGGACTGAGACAAGGTGGGGGGAGGGGAAATGAGGAAACTGGAGAAATCTGAGTTCATCCCTTGTGGTTGGAGGAGTCCAAGGACCTGCATGTCCTTCGTGGAGTGGGAGGGGGAGTTGACTCCCTTGTCAGGTCCACACCCCCCACCAACCCAACCTCCACTCCCGGCACCTTCCCCTGCAACCGCAAGAAATGCAAAACTTGCGCCCACACCTCCCCCCTTACTTCCCTCCAAGGCCCCAAGGGATCCTTCCATATCCGCCACAAATTCACCTGCACCTCCACACACATCACTTACTGCATCCGCTGCACCCGATGTGGCCTCCTCTATATTGGGGAGACAGGCCGCCTACTTGCGGAACGTTTCAGAGAACACCTCTGGGACACCCGGCCCAACCAACCCAACCACCCCGTGGCTCAACACTTTAACTCCCCCTCCCACTCCACGAAGGACATGCAGGTCCTTGGACTCCTCCACCGCCAGACCATAGCAACACGACGGCTGGAGGAAGAGCGCCTCATCTTCCACCTAGGAACCCTCCAACCACAAGGGATGAACTCAGATTTCTCCAGTTTTCTCATTTCCCCTCCCCCCACCTTGTCTCAGTCCCAACCCTCGAACTCAGCACCACCTTCCTAACCTGCAATCTTCTTCCTGACCTCTCCGCCCCCACCCCCACTCCGGCCTATCACCCTCACCTTAACCTCCTTCCACCTATCGCATTTCCAATGCCCCTCCCCCAAGTCCCTCCTCCCTACCTTTTATCTTAGCCTGCTTGGCACACTCTCCTCATTCCTGAAGAAGGGCTTATGCCCGAAACATTGATTCTCCTGCTCCTTGGATGCTGCCTGACTTGCTGTGCTTTTCCAGCAACACAGTTTCAGCTCTGATCTCCAGCATCTGCAGTTCTCACTTTCTCCTACCACGATATTGGACTAAGATGGGCAAAGTTAAAAATCATGCAACACCAACTTATAGTCCAACAGATTTATTTGGAAGGACAAGCTCTCAGAGCGCTGCTTCTTCATCAGGTAGCTAGTGGGGCAGGATCATAGGACACAGAATTTATAGTAAAAGTTCAGGGATGTATAGGTTAGGTGCATTTGTCAGATGAAATGTAGGGTAGGGGAATGGGTCTGGCTGGGATACTCTTCAGAGGGTCGATGTGTACTTATCAGTTCAAACGGCCTGTTTCCACACTGTAGGGATTCTATGAAAAAGTGTCATATAACTGATGTGATGTATTAAAAGACAAACACGTGATACGACCAATAGGGTACCCTTCATTGTTCAGTACTTCCCGGGAGCAGAGAAACTACACCATGTTCTTCACAGCCTGCAACACATTATTGATGAGGATGAACACCACACCAAGATCTTCCCTACACCTCCACTTCTCTCCTCCAAACAACCACCAAACCTCAGACCACTGTTCGCAGCAAACTGCTCAGCCTTCAGGACAATGTCGACCACAACACCATACAACCCTGTCATGGCAACCACTGCAAGATGTGTCAGTGTTGACATGGATACTACGATTACATGTGGGAACACCACCCACCACCCGCACGGCATGTACTCATGTGATTCAGCCAACATTGTCTATCTCACATGCTGCAGGCAAAGATGCCCCGGGACATGGCACATTGGCAAGACCAAACAAAAGCCATGGATGGACACTGTGCAACAATTGCCAGACAAGGGTGTCCCCACCCCGTCGGGGTACACTTCAGCAGTCAAGGACATTCGGCCTCAGATCTTGCCAGCCTCCAAGGTGGATATTGGGATACACAACAATGCAGACCCTCTCTCATATACACACTGTCTCTCAGACACACAAACACTCACGCACACACCCTCACAGGAATATACTCCATCACACTCATGTGCACACTCTAACAAGTGCACGTGTGCGCGCGCACACACACACTCACTCTCTCTCTCTCTTCCCCCCACCTCCCTCACTCCCTCACATGCATGCACACACATAAGTCTATGGAGTGAAATGTTGTAAATTTGTAGTTGCTGATACATTCTATTTTGTTCAAAAAGCACACAATCTGTCGGCAGTCAATCCATGTGACATTTTATAAATTCCTACTTTGGAAATAGAACCAGTCTGACTCAAGGTTGGGAAACAGACAGACTCTAACCTCACACCTTTAATGCATTGTCTGAGCTGAGATATAAACTTGTTTTTATAAACCCTTAAATTATCTCAGGACTCTGACTGCGATTTACATATTAATCAATCAAAACCTGCTTCTTTATTCTATGTGATTAAAGACTTCACAGCAATCTAGGTTTGTTCAATACATTGCATTAGTTGTATGGCACTTTGATCTTTTACTATAAATTCAGTGTCCTATGATCCTGGCCCACTAGCTACCTAATGAAGGAGCAGGGCTCCGAAAGCTTGTACTTTCAAATAAACCTGTTGGACTATACCCTGGTGTTGTGTGAATTTCATTCTGGGACAGCATGGTTGGAGCTTTATTCTGTACCTAACACATGTTGTGCCTATCCTAGGAATGTTTGGGAATATCTGGGGATTTTCATTCTGTTACTTAGAGTCATAGAGATGTCCAGCATGGAAATAGACCCTTCGGTCCAACTCGTCCATGCTGACCAGATATCCCAACCTAATCTCATCCCATTTGCAAGCACTTGGCCCATATTCTTCTAAACCCTTCCTATTCACATACCCATATCTTTTAAATGTTATAACTGTACCAGCCTCTACCACTTCCTCTGGCAGCTCATTCTATTTACTCACCACCCTCTGTGTGAAAATGTTGCCTCTTAGGTCCTTTTTAAATCTGTCATTTCTCACCCTAAACCTATGCCCTCTACTTCTGGACTCTCCCACCGCAGAGAAAAGACCTTGCCGATTTACTCTATCCATGCCCCTCATGATTTAATAAACCTCTGTAAGGTCACCCCTCAGCCTCCAATGCTCTAGGGAAAACAGCCCCAGTCTATTCACTTCTTAACTAAAAAAATTTACACTTAGGATTTTCCCAGTATTAACTTGTATTTAATACTTGGGATTGTATAACAGTGTCACTGTACATGAATAATATTCCATTCTCTCTGTCTTTTTGTGCTTTTAGCTTTGCTCTTTCAGTGACTCCTTCACCATCTTCCTGTTTTCCTAATTTTCCTATCCCTTCATGTGTATCTGTAATTGTTGCTCTGACACTCTGTATGTGTGCTTGCTTTACATGCCTTTGCATTTATTAGTAACTCCCTTTCCTACTTTCTGTGTGTGTATGTGCATGTGTCTGCCTGTTGCCTGCTCTCTAAATATTTGTGCTCCTTTTTCTTTTGTTTTGTCTCTCTGCATATTTCTTACACTGGCACTTGGACACTCTCTCACTCATTCTGATTAGTTTTTCTATTCCAAGATGAAACCTGTTACCTGCCATCTCATTAAAATTAGTGATAGCAGTACTGGTTGACTGAATATTATGAAGTGGAGGTGCGGTGCTGGACTGAGGTGGACTAAGTTAAAAATCAAACAACACCAGGTTATGGTCCAACAGGTATTATGACGACTGTCATTGGAATAAATGAATTCATTGCCAATTCCTATGAGTAATAATGAAAGGTTCTTTCTGTAACTAGCAATAATCTCAATCAGATCTGAGGCTTGAGGCTAGGTTGATCAATGTCAGATGACTGAATGAATACCCACTACTTTGTGTTTGCAACTGACTGAAACCCAATCTGTGGGGAGGCATTAAACTGTAGCATATTGATGCTGAAATGATTAACGAGTATGGATAAAATCATTGGAGTGTTGTGGTCATAACAGCTTCAAATGAACAGAGAAAACTGGACGTTAAAACAGACTTGACATTGGGCAGGGATCTGTTGACTTTACACTTCAGCAAGTGTGTTTTTTATAAATTAAGAGTACGTGTGTGTGCGTGCTTGATAGAGTTTGTGTGCGAGTGTGACAAAGTATATGTCTTTGGAGAGTGTGCACATAAGTGTGGGTGTGTGTTTGTGTGTCTGAGAGAGGGTCTGTGTGAGTGTGATCGTGTGTAAGAGTGTGTGCATATATGCTTGTGTGTGAGTGTAAAGTGTAGTGGGGTCACCTGTAGTGTGACATGAACCCAAGACCCCAGTTGAGGCCGTCCTCAGTCACACTACAGGTGAGGTAAAAACAATGACTGCAGATGCTGGAAACCAGATTCTGGATCAGTGGTGCTGGAAGAGCACAGCAGTTCAGGCAGCATCCGAAAAGCTTCGAAATCGACGTTTCGGGCAAAAGCCCTTCATCAGGAGGCTTTTGTCCGAAACGTCGATTTCGAAGCTTTTCGGACACTACAGGTGACCCTACTACACTATACACTCACACGTAAGCGCACACACACATGATCACACTCATACAGACCCTCCTTCATACACACACTCTCTCTCAGATACATATACACACTCACGCGCACACCCTCTCAAAGGCATATACTCTGTCACACTTGTACACACACTCTATCTAGCATGCACGCACACACATTCCCACAACACTCTTGTCCTCTCTCCCACACACACTTTCTCTCTCTCTCTCCCTTCCTCTCTCTCTCACACACACACAGGCACAAACACATCTAAGCCTATGGAGTGAATTTGTATTTGCAGATTTGTATTTGCAGATACATTCTATTGTGTTAAAAAAACACACACAATCTGCAGGGAGTCAGTCCATGTGACAATTTATAAATTCCTACTTTGGAAATAGAAACAGTCTGACTCAAGTTTGGGATACAGACAGAATCTAATTCATACCTTTAATGCATTGTCTGGGCTGAGATGTCACCGTTTTTTTGTAAAACCTTAAGTTATCTCGGGACTGTGACCTGAATGAAGTTCTGGGATTAACATATTAATCAATTGAAACCTGCATCCCCACCCTAAGTGATTAAAGACTTCACAGCAATCTAGGTTTGTTCAATACATCGCATCAGTTGCATGACACTATAAATTCTGCATCCTTACGTTAGAGCCCGGGTGTCCTTGGAGAAGGAGCACGCGGTGTCAACCAACACCCTGGAGTTGTTCAGGGGGAGGTGGGCACCGCAGGGAGTGGAGTGCATTATTTCTCCCTCCAACTCTATTTTGATTTAGTCCCTACCCTCCCCTTCACTGTTTTGATCACACAGCACTGTCCCTTGCTGTGAAGGGCAGTGTTTGTCACTGGCCACCCGGGTGTTTTCCTATCTTCCTGGTGGTGGAAATTGAATAAAAAAAAAGAAAAAAAAAACATAAAAAAAAGAAAAAAATAAATAAATAAATAAATTCTGCATCCTTACGTTAGAGCCCGGGTGTCCTTGGAGAAGGAGCACGCGGTGTCAACCAACACCCTGGAGTTGTTCAGGAGGAGGTGGGCACCGCAGGGAGTGGAGTGCATTATTTCTCCCTCCAACTCTATTTTGATTTAGTTCCTACCCTCCCCTTCACTGTTTTGATCACACAGCACTACCCTTTCATGTGAAGGGCAGTGTTTGTCACTGGCCACCCGGGTGTTTTCCTATCTTCCTGATGGTGGAATTTGAATAAAGATTCGTGCACTTTGTGTCTTTCACTGTGTCTCACACCTGCACACACACACCATGGGTGCTGGGGAAAAAATAAGCACTACTGCACTTAGGTGGTAGTGTGGGGATAAAAATTTAAAAAAAGAAAAAAAAGAAGAAGAAAAAATAAAATAAAATAAATGCTGCATCCTATGATCCTGCGCCATTGGCTACCTGATGAAGGAGCAGCACTCCAAAAGCTTGTACTTCCAAATCAACCTGTTGGACTATAACCTGGTGGTGTGATTTTTAACTTTATTCAGCTGTTGACACTTTACTCGCACCATCTGACACTTTTGATCACCTGCAAAGAATTATTATTCAGCCCGTCAACACTGCACTCACACCATTTGTACTACCTTTTGACACTCTTAATTACCTGGAATTATCTTGGACTGATCTCTCTGCCAATAAATTCTGTGCCTGTGTGCACCCCTCACTTCACCTGATGATGAAGCAGCAGTCTGAAAACTTGTGATTGTAAGTAAACCTATTGGTCTATAATCTGGTGTTGTGTGACTTCTGATTTTGGAGAAATACTGAGGATGCGAACCTACAAGATTTTAATTCACATACCTGGAGTTAGAATCACATAGAACAGTATAGCACAATACAGGCCCTTCGGCCCTCGATGTTGTGCTGACCTTATATCCAACTCTAAGATCAGAGTTGGACCTGAAGTGCTCAACCTGACAATTTCAAACCAACGTAGTTTAAAAACACAGTAACATTAATGTATAAGAGCAAAACATGTGATTAGTCCGAGTTTAACTATCCACATAAACATTTTTTTGTCAAGGATATTTAATACATTCAAATGTTAATATAGGATTTGATTTCTATGTAGTGATTAAAACAGGCAATCTGACCTATTCAGAGACAGAGATGTTTTGCACATTGAAAATTCTTTACCAAGAATTATCTCATCCCTATAATTTAGAATGGAAATATAGAATCCCTATAGTGCAGAAAGTGAACACCCACCGAGATCCACTCTCCTCACCCTTTCCCCATAACCCTGCAGTTTACCATGGCTAATCCACCTAATCTGTACATCCCTGCACACTATGGGCAATTTAGCATGGCTAATCCAGCTAATCTGCACATCTGTGGGACGAAACCAGAGCACCATGCCACTCTTAAAGTAAATTCCATGATTGTGCTTTTTAATTAAATTGCTAATGGGTATAATATGAGTTACAACTGTGTTTCTACATTATAACTTTTCCCTCTTTTGCCTAGATTTGATCCTTGGAGATGAAAATTCTTCTGGTATAGGCCCCATCCCTGTATCCAATGGTAACAAGGATGAAAACTGCAGTTCAGATAAGTTCTGGAACAGCATTTACCCTGACAGTGAAGGAGGAGTACAAAACACATCTTTCAATCCTAATTTCCTACTTGTCCCTCCATTGTTTGTGAACCTCCACACAGACTGGAACACCGCATTGACTGAATGGGGATTTGCGTGGGACCTCCATGTTTATGGATTGGGGTCACTCTTTGGCTTGGTAACAGTCATCTCTGCAATTGGTATTCTCTGTCTTCCTTTCAGATCTCCATCAAGTCTTGGTTATTTCATGATTCTCAATGGATTGCTTTTCCTGACAGGCTCAATAAGAACTTTTATTTTCTTTTATGATGCCTACTGTTATCAGCACAAATTACCTACAATTGTTGCCTTACTTCTGTATGATTTGGTCTTCCCTTGCCTTACTTCTGCTTTTGGAGTTGTAATCCTCATCCTGTCATTGAGGTCTGGGCCACAAGCAGTGACGTCACGATTCCAGCGTTCATGCTTCCTAACCACAATTATCTTTCTCCACTTCACACTCACTGTAGGCACAATCTTGGTCATTACACTGCTAAATCAAGCTCCCTTCCTCCTCTTTGTGTCGCATGGGATCTTTGTGGTTTTGGTAACCATTTTGTCTATTTTATATTTCACATTTTACTGTCATGCACGTATGGTTGGCATGCAGGTCTACAGCATGAAAACCTCAACACCATGCCTCGAGACTTTGAACACTGGACCCTTCAGAGAAACAGAGCATTGGGGAAGAGTAGCCAAGTTGGCCGTGTGGACTGCAGTTTTCAGCTTGAGCTGTGCTGCGTTACAGTTATATGCTATTCTGTACCGACTAGGATTAGCTGGAGATCATGTTTTCCAGCCGTGGCCTTGGTGGATTTTCCATTTTGGTACCAGCTTGTGCGAAGTGGGCATGTGCCTCACCATGTCCCTTATTGGTATCTATCCATTGTTTTGTATCTCTAAAACATCAGACCGTAACCACTGGAACAAAATGTTCTGTCTTTCTTCAACTCATGTATCTATGAAAGCCCCTATCCTTTCAAACACCAATCAATGGTCAACTTCCCACCAGGAGAAGACATTGAATTGTGATACAATTGTCCAAAATGAATCAGAATGTGTTCCCCTCTACACCATGCCTGACAACCAATTGAGCAGCGGTGAGGAGATTAACTTGATCTATCACAGCAGTGAGACCAGTGAAATTAAAAATCTGGATTTCCATTTAAAACATGGTGGATCCTCCAGGACATCTTCCTTCATTAGTGTTCAGATGGACAGTGATTCCACTGTTGATCTAAGACCCCCTTCACCTATTAATCTAAGACGTAGTATAGATGAAGCCCTTTTCAGTGAGGCCCTCATTCCTGAAAGTCTATTCCATTGGTCAAGACTACACAGTTCCAGTAATATGTCCCTTTGTGGCAACAGGTCAATGCCAACAAGCACCAATGACGTCTTCAAGGAGAATTCAGCAGATAGAGGCCTGTATCGGACATCGTCTTGTGTTGGTGTGGAAAGAACAGAGATTACCAGAGGTATCACCAACACCTTCAAGAAGCTCAACATGACACAAGCCTTGACTCCAGAAAGGTGGGAGGATAGCTCTATCAGCTCCATCTGCAGAACCTCACAAGATGGATCATCGTTGATGCTTTGCTCCAGACCCGAGAAGTTGGGCTTCTCAACTACTGGCTCTGAACAAAAATCTTACAGGGACTCCTCTCCAACAAGCCTTCATAGTATTCACCAGTTAAAGGCTTTGTCTTCTCCAGAGACCATGGATAGAAATGATACCCCAGATTCAGCAACGCAAGTGGAGTTCATGAAGATTTGCAGGCAAATTGACCAGCTGAGTATTAGCAGTGAGACAATAGAATTATGAAAAAAAAGCAATGCTGTTATCCAAACGGAACTATTTCTACACTGCATCTTATTTAATATTTGGAAATGCTTACTGGGGAAGTATACTGTCAAAAGTGAAACAAAGTGCAATGCTTGTGTTCAAGAGGCCAAAGATTGGTGGACTCAGGACGTATACTGGTCTTGGGTAGTGGCATAAAATGTGAGGCAATGAATTGGAATCATGTTTATGCCCAACTAACTTAATTGGAAAGGAAAATTGGGAAAGTGTAAAACATGCTGATAATTTGCTAACACCTGTTTTGCTCCAACGTGCGAGACTAATTCTGTCCTCCTAGAACTTCTGCATGGAGACACTCTTGTGACATGGTGGTAGTGTCTCTACCTCTAAAGCAGAATCTCTACCAGCTCCAGTGGTGAATCACAAGAGATTGATTAAAAGAAAAGAACTTCTATAAATGTGTATCTATGGTGCAGTGTTATTGACAAGGCTGGGTCAAGTGCTTACTGGTACGCTGAGAATCTGCAATCTTGCAGATAAGCCAAATGCGTACTTCATTTTTGAGGTAAAACTCACATCAATTTTTCTGTTTTTGAGTTTTTAACATAGGAAGTAATCTTTAACTTTGAGCTGAAAAAGACATTAAATATTCACTGTATCTGTGGTTCTTTGCCCAAGTGTGTACCATAATTTCAATAGAAGATGGAAACCCTGGCGAAGTGGCAAGAACAATTCTTGTGGATCTTCTTTGCGGGTTATTTAACCCCTTAAATTCAATCTCTGTTGGCACAGTTCTGCATACATTGATCCATTCTCCTTCTGAGATATACAGGAATGTTTTTGGTTCCAGTTAGTTGCTGTCAGGTGAGGTTAAACTAATTGCCCTCAATTGGGAACAGTGCAAATCAGTGAGCCTTAAACTGAGCTTGTGTTTGTGAGTGGATCTCAGGTGAGAGATGGACTGGGCTCCCCTGTGAAGGATCATTTCCCTTTATTGAATGTCTTGCTCACGATCATTGCATGAAGTCAAACATGAATATCCAATTTGTAAAACTATACCCAGGAGATTTCCAGACAGAACAAACAGACCAGAATATGTGGTCACAACACCAGCACTTGTTACAATAATACATATTGTGGTTTATATTCATAATGCCAGAATCCTGAACCCTTTATGTTTTTCTGCAGCAGATCCCTGATTTAAAGGAGAAACAATAGGGCTGGAGATTGAGCTCTTCACCAGTGATATCCAAAATTAACCCTGGGATCATGAGCCTGGGCTAAGTTTTGAAACAAGGAGAATAAGAACGTAAAAAAGGCACTTACCTAAGCAAGTGAGGTAAACACCTAAAGAAAAAAAAAATTCACGGGATGTTGTTAATCAGAAACAAAAGCAGAAATTGCTAGAAAAGTTTAGTATCTGTGGAGAGAGGTTCAAAGGAAGGGTCATTTGACCTGAAATGTTAATTCTGATTTCTCTTCACAGATGCTGCCAGACTTGCTGAGCTTTTCCAGCAAATTCTGTTTTTGTGTGTGTGAGGTAACACAGAGTCCATTTAGGTCAGTATTAACTCTACCTAGGGCATTCTTACTGGTGCTGCCAAGGCTATGGCTTTACAGGGTAGTTGCTTGGAAGCTGTTTTCCTCTGGCTGGAGGATTTGGAATTACAAGCCACAGTCTTAGAATAAACATTTAAAGGGAAGTATGGTCTACTCCAGGTCCAATTCTAATGTTCTTAAGAAGGGGAACTTCAATACAAGATGCCTGTGGTTTCTGATAAGAAATATCAGAAACTTGGGGCAGCACAGTGGCTCAGTGGTAAGCACTGCTGCCTCGCAGCATCAGGGACCCAGGTTCGATTCCAGCCTCAGATGACTATCTGTGTGGAGTTACACATTCTCCCCATGTCTGCATTGGTTTCCTCCCACAGTCCAAAGATATGTAGGTCAGGTAAATTGGCCTCGAATTAAATTGCCCATCGTGTTAGGTGCATTAGTCAGAGGGAATGGGTTTGGGTGGCTACTCTTCAGAGGGTGGGCGTTGACCTGTTGGGCCGAAGGGCCTGTTTCCACACTGTAGGGAATCTAATCATAACGAAGGGAATATGTGGTCACATTTCTGATCAATTGTGCTGGTGATTTGATTTATTCTGATTTATAGAATAACAGCCATATGTCTGATTGAATGCACTTAATCAAATCAAATATTGAGTCAGATTTGTTCCTGCATCTAATTCAACCAAGTATCAAGTCTAATTGATACAATGAGTTATTGAACACAACACCCAATGAGGGTTTTGAGATTGCATCTGGTCCTAGAAGAGTACTGAGTAGTTAAGAAAGCATATGGGATCATAAGCTTCATAAATAGAGGTACTGAGCACAAATACAGAAAAGTTACATTGAACGTTAATGAAGCTTTGGTTAGGTCACTTCTGGCCAATACGTTTTAGTGAAGGTCATTCAGTGGATACAGCAGAGATTTACCAGAATGGTTCCAGGGTAGAGGGATATTAGCTACAAGGGAAGGAGAAGCTGCAGTTTTTCTCCTTGCAGCATAGGAGGTTGATAGGACATCTAGTAGTGGTGTGTACAAATTTGGCAGGTTTAGATAAGGTAAACAAAGACACACAGTTCCCATTAGTTGATAGTACAAGGAATATGAGACACAGATATATGGTTTCAGTCAAGAAATAGAGGGTCAAATAAAAACCTTATAAAGCAGCAAGAAGAAAGGACCTGAAACTTACTGCCTGTGAACATGGTGAAAGTGGAGATGATGAAGATTGCCAAAGGAAATTGGATTGGCACTTGAGAGAAGTAAACTTGCAAGCAAAAAGGATGAAGTGGGAATGGGACTTATTGGATTACTGTGCAAGAGGCCAGCATGGAGTCAATGGCCTTCTCCTGTGTTGCAATTGACTCGATAACTCTGTCGGATTGAATCATAATGCAACAAGACATTGTATACTGTGCCAAAAATGCACTGGATTGTACACCTCAACCAGTTTGTTTTTTTTCAAGAATGGTCTGACTCTGAATCTCCCTTTAATCCACAACACAAACAGAACAGTTGACAAGTTGGTGCTTTTTTGACTATTTTCTATGGCAACCTGGCCAAAGATCATTGGAAGCATGAGAAGATGAGTAGAAATAAACTGCTTCAAGAATTGCCAGTGGAAGTCGAATGCTCTGATGTCACAAAGACTGGATTCTTGAATATGGAAAGTCCAGCATTTTACTCCTGGCTTAATGATGTATTGTTATTGACAGAAGTATTCCTTACCTTTAGTTAACAGTTTTTTTTTAACCTTCAAAAAACTGGAAGGCTAATAAATTCAATGTCACCACTGGATAAAATTCTGAGGGTAAATCTACAGTCTCCATCTCCTAAAACAGCCACCATTTTTCAATCACAGCTCCCTATGAGTGCAGTGCCTTACAGGGAGTACGGAGTTGAGGAGTACTCACATGGTTGCTTATCACCATCCGATGTCTAATGCTTGATTGGTTAGTTTGGATAAAATACTTACCAGAGAATATGTTCTTCACTTGGGTTTGGGATTGAACATCTCACTTGATCAGACGTAGTACCCAATGCCTCACTGGGTCCAAAAGTAAGTCAGCTCCCTGAATGATACCTTGTTTGAAAAGAGATGATTATCTTCGAAAGAGTTGGCCCAGAACTAAAATAAGCTGACAGCTCAGAGTACAATGTAGGTTAGATAAACCAGCCCAGAATAAAGACTTTGGCCATGGCCATTGATTCAAGTTAATTAAACAAGTTAAATTCCTTTTATATTCAAGGATTTTGATTCACTTTTTGTGAATTACACTCCTTTAATTCCATTGTATTTTGTGCAAACCTCCTTTATCATTCACCCTCCCATCTTAGACCATCCCTTACTTAGCCCACCAATAGTGAGTATGAGCTAAATCCCAACCCTCAGCAGATATGAATTACCATGGACTTAAAGATGATGCTTCAATCTGGGAAGGATGGCATTTGAACAGCAATTGCAGTCACTGCTTCTCCAGCACCTTTGCACATTGTTTGTTTGTGCTGTGGGCAGACATTAGGCAATTGAAGAGCATTGTGCTTCTGCTGAGTCAGAGAAATCAACGAACAGAATAAGGATTGCATCCAGCACAGTGGAAAGGGTTCACGAAGCTGATTACTCATACAGCCTATAAGCTGTTGCTTACTGAGTATGATCTTTGCAGCCAAAGATTGCAATAGTACATCTGTGTGTCTCTAAATCTAGTCATGGTTGCAAATGTAATGTAACATTCTGGCTCCAATGAAAATGCAAATAAATGATAAAGTCCTTATTCTGGTCCTATGTGCTATCTGTACCTCAATATCAGATTATTCTCATGGCTTAGTACCTGTAGCTTATGCTTTAAGATTCATTTCCTTTTTTTGCCTCATTACATATTGAACTGTGGCCCTCCAATACCAGGGACGAGGGAACATGGCTGAATGTTTGCCTGTTAGCCCAACCATGACTGCCATTTAACACAAAAAATTGGTAACTAGAAAGATGAAAAATAAACTTATTTATCAGTGAATTGCTGTATTAATTATTGTGTGTGTTTTTTATAACTCAGTTGTGACTACAATCCCAAACAGTTACAGGTGTGTTACAGCTATGTTACCACCAGTGCATTATTAAAACAGTAATGGAAATGATTGAAAAGTATCATATCAATCAGTCATAAATTATATGTTTACAGTTGCTTGTTGTCTCTGCTCTGAGTGGCCAATGAGTTTAGTATGCTCGGAACCAATGCAATCTAATTTTCCTTCAAATTCTCTCTCTTCTTTTCCCTGTCTATGCCTGTGGACTAGAAACTAGGTCATCCAGCAGTTGTCTCCTGATCTTATCTTTGCTATCTTCACCTTCTGCTTCCACTGTCTTATATTATAGTGCTGACTTCAAACATATTTAATTAGTTGTGAAGTATTTTGGGATATTCTAAGGTAATGTAACATGCTTTATAAAATGCAAATTCAATATGTTCATGGCTAATCATCCAATGTAGTAGATTAGAGTGGTGCTAGAAAAGCACAGCAGGTCAGGCAGCATCCGAGGAGCAGGAAAATCGACATTTCGGGCAAAAGCCCTTCAGCAGGAATAGAGGCAGGGAGCCTCTGGGGTGGATGCTGCCTGACCTGCTGTGCTTTTCTAGCACCACTCTAATCTTGATTCTGATCTCCAGCATCTGCAGTCCTCACTTTCGCCATCCAATGTAGTACCCTGTTCCTGCTTTCTCCCTATGTCCTTTGATGCCTTTAGCCCTAAGAACTATACCTAACTCCTTGAAAACATTCGAGGTAAAAACAATGACTGCAGATGCTGGAAACCAGATTCTGGAATAGTGGTGCTGGAAGAGCACAGCAGTTCAGGCAGCATCCAAGGAGCTTCGAAATCAGCTTTATTCCTGGCTCCCTGCCTTATTCCTGATGAAGGGCTTTTGCCCGAAACGTCGATTTCGAAGCTCCTTGGATGCTGCCTGAACTGCTGTGCTCTTCCAGCACCACTATTCCAGAATCCTTGAAAACATTGCTGAACCAGATGGACTTTTACAATAATTGATGGTCACCATTATTAGCACTTTTATTTCCAGATTTATTCAGTGAATTTAAATTCTACCAGCTTCCATGTCCTCATGGTGTTAGTTGGAGCCTCCAGATTACTAGTCCACTATCTACAATAAAATGCCTACCCTGAGCCTTTGCTGATTTCTGACTTCATGGATGACCTGTTGGTCCATTGTCATTGCTGGGGATCACGAGTTATTTGCTAGATTTGTACCATTTTGGATACTATTGGAACCAACAGAATTAGTTAGAGTTCAAACATTTAAAGAAGTAATTCAGATTTATTTTTGTGTAATTGCACATCTTGTACAGAAGAATGTAACCCTCTGGTTTTCTTTCACCTCTCAAATTTCCCTTCTCACTGAGGAATTCAGTGGTCTGAAGTTTCCCATGACTTTCTGATTCTTACAACTGGAAAGTCACGGATAGCTCAGGCCATTCACATCCATATGACTGATTATTTACTTGCAACACACTCAGATAATAACATCTAACTGATGAAGCTTGGAAAAGAAGCGGACAGCATCATGGACAAATAAATTCAATCACAGGGGAGGGGAAGCAATTGAAGAGGGGGTAAGAGTAACAGCTGAGTCATAAGCTGAGTCATAAGCTGCTCTTGACACACGGTCAGTTGTTAGTAGGAGACTGTGACCAGGAATGAGAACAATGTGGGACTTCTGGATGTCATTATGTTCTCACAGATATTGGGCAAGTAAAGGCATGCATTCTTGTCTGCAAAGAATGTAAGATTCAATCAGTGACATTGCATACAAGGACAATATCGAGCATCAACATTTACTATTGAAAACTATTGAACCTGAATCAAGCTCTGTAACAAGCATACTTGATATTTTACTCAGGAATTCGTATATATCTGTATCAGCAGCAGACAATGTGGCAGTGACTTCCTTTACATATGGTAGAATTCTCCCATATTTCTTCCTAAACTGGGGCTTGAGGGTGTTAGCTGGCAATCAACACCTCACTGCATTGTAAAAATAATGCTCCTGATCATCCACTAATCATCTAATGGTTTGTGAGAAGCTGCCAGCAAATGAAAAATTGGAAGCTTCTGGGTCCTAAAGTGCTTGGAGCTATCCCTTGAGGATCCAGAAGAAAAAAGCTAAGTCTTTTCTCTTTTTCTCCAGGTGTGGTCAGGGCAAGGTAAGGAGGTTGTTTTCAGAGGCCACCCTTGCCTGCTGTTTGTGTCTCCAAGTCTCCCAGGTTTCAGCTATTGGAGTCCCTCCCTCATCTATGATCTTCCTCATCCGCTGGAAAGGCAGGTGATATGGGAGGTGATGAACCGAGGCCCTTAAGTGACCATTAATAGGAGCAGCAGAAGGCCATATGGCTCTCCTTAATTACTTAAGGGCCTCAATTAGTGGGCGGCACAGTGGTTAGCACTGCTGCCTCACAGCACCAGAGATGTGGGTTCAATTCCCACCTCAAGCAACTGTCTATGTGGAGTTTGCACATTCTCCCCGTGTCTGCATGGGTTTCCTCCGGGTGCTCCGGTTTCCTCCCACAGTCCAAAAATGTGCAGGTTAGGTGAACTGGCCATGCTAAATTGCCCGTACTGTGAGATGAAGGGGTAAATGTAGGCGAATGGGTCTGGGTGGGTTGCTCGGCAGAGGGTTGGTGTAGACTTGTTGGGCCGAAGGGCCTGTTTCCACACTGTAAGTAATCTAATCTAAAATTGCTGTTCAGTTTCTCTCCAGAGCCAACTCATCCTATTATTTCCACGACACCTTTCTCACCCAGTCCAATGAAGGGAAAATCACATCATCATATCTTCCTTTGACTGAACTACTTGTTGACTGACACAGCACAGGATTTACATTTCCAACAGAAAAGAGCAGCTGTCTCTGCTGGAGGTGTGCATCCTGACTCTGACTGCCCTGATCAGTCTCTGAACTGATAGTAGAGCCTGCCGTTGATTTACTTGTCTGAACTATTTCAATAGAACAAAGCAATACACTGATGTGTGAATGGCAGACTATGTGGGAGTCTTGAAAAAAGCTGCCAGATGAAGTGGTGGAGGCAGTGGAGACTACAGATGCTGGAAAGTTAGACTCGATAAAATGTGGAGCTGTAAAAGGCACAGCTATTCAAGCAGCATCAGAAAAGCAGGAGAGTCGATGTTTCAGGCAGGACCCTTCAGGGTAAATTACAACATTTAAAAGGCATCTGGATGGGTATATGAATAAGAAGGGTTTTAGGGGGAATATGATGGCAAATGAGACTCGGTCAGATTGGGATATCTGGTCGGTGCGGATGAGTTGGACTGAAGGATCTGTTTCCATGCTGTATGACTTTATAAAGACAGCTTATAGTGGGTCTGATAAGATCTATTTTCTGTATATTTACTGAATGCTTGAAGATTTGTTATTTGATACTCCGTTTCATTGTATTTGAAAACATTGAAACGTAAATGCGAAGGAAATGTTCGGATACGATGCTTTGTCGCCCTTAAATGCGGAAAATAATTGATATCAAAATGATTCTCAGTTCATTCAAAGTGCATTATTCCCGGTTTAGGTGATGGATTTCTCAAGATTCAATTGTTCTTCTTGAGAAAGTAAACTGAGATTGATTTGCATCCTGAAAAGGATCGAAGTTTGATAGATTAGCCTGGAGGTCTGATTTGACAATCATACTGTACTGGAGGAGTCGATCGAAACTTGATTGGAGGAATGGCTCGATGATCGCTTAACTGTGCTAGAAAAGTCGATCAAAACTTGATTGGAGGAATGGCTCGACGATCGATTGACTGTGCTGGAGGAGATCACACGAGACGCCGGAAGAGTGACATAAAGATGGCGATGCCTTCGCAAGTGCCGGAGGACGGGGAGTGGGAAGAGGAGGAGGAGGTGAGGCCTGGCTTAGCCTTCCCGGTTAATTGTAGATAAAGAGCGGGTCCAGTCTGCAAAAAAAAAGAGGTTAATGGTTCTGATCTTTGATGGCAGGACGTGAATCGGAGATTAAAGGGGAAAACTCCCTTTAATCGAGTCAAAAATCACACAACACCAGGTTATAGTCCAACAGGTTTAATTTATCACTATCACCTGATGAAGGAGCGTCGCTCCGAAAGCTAGTGCTTCCAATTAAACCTGTTGGACTATAACCTGGTGTTGTGTAATTTTTTTTTTAACTTTGTACACCCCAGTCCAACACCGGCATCTCCAAATCATGATTAATTGAGTCGGCCGACATTATTTTTCTGGCTGAACTCAGTGGGAGCCTTCAGCTTTTGGATCAGAAGATTCAAACCCCGATGGCCTGATCCGCTTCTATATTGTATGAAGCAACCAAAAGGTGGGATGCTGGCCCAACACATGGTTCCGTATTGAAAATACCCTGATTTTATTTCATAAACCACAAGTTCTGCCATTGTCTCTACCTCTATTTCGTACTCGTAGTGACAGTCCCTGCCTCTGGGCCATCACGTCCGGTTCAAGTTAATTAAAAATATACTTTTTACCTTTTCAATCAGTACCTTAAAAACAAATAAGCTGGCTATTTATCTCGCTGTTTTGGCTGCGGTGTTTCCGATATTAGAACAGTCACCAGTTATACAGCACAGAAGACGCATTAAGTCTGTGCAAATCTCTCTACGTTCATCCCATTTTTCAATACTGAGCCATAGCCTTGAATATCGTGATATTTCAACTGCTCATCCATTCACTTTTTAAAAAAGTGGTGGGGTTTCCCATTGATACAGCCCTTTGGTCAGGTTGCCACCATCCTCTGTGTAAGAAAGAAACCTTTTTCCTCAAATTCATGAAAACCTCCTGCCGTTCACCTTACAATAATGCCCCCTTGTTATTGATTCTTCAGATAAGGGCAACAACTGATTCCTATCTATCCTCCATTTTATATACCTCAATCAGGATATCTCACCACCTTTTCTGCTCTGAAGAAAATAACCTGATGAAGGGTGAATGCCTGAAACGTGAATTCTCCTGCTCCTCGGATGCAGTCTGACCTGCTGTGCTTTTCCAGTGCCACACTTTTCAACACAGAACAACCTGAACCTATCCATATTTAAAATACTGTAATCCAGACAACATCGCCCCTTCCAGTGCAATCACATACTTCCTATTAGAGTAGTAACCAGAATTGTGCACAGTTCTCCAGCCGTGGCATAACTAAACTTTTGTACAGCTCTGATATAATCTCCCTGCTTTTATAAACTATGCATTGACTGATAAGACCATAAGACATAGGAGTGGAAGTAAGGCCATTTGGCCCATTGAGTCCACTCTGCCATTTAATCATGGCTGATAAGCATTTCAATTCCAATTACCTGCATTCTCCCCATAGCCCTTAATTCCTTGTGACATCAAGAATTTATCAATCTCTGGCTTGAAGACATTTAGCGTCCCGGCCTCCACTGCACTCCGCGGCAATGAATTCCACAGACCCACCACTCTCTGACTGAAGAAATGTCTCCGCACTTCTGTTCTGAATTGATCCCCTCTAATTCTAAGGCTGTACCCACAGGTCCTAGTCTCCTTGCCTAACGGAAACAATTTCTTAGCGTCCACCCTTTCCAAGCCATGTATTATCTTGTAAGTTTCTATTAGATCTCCCCTTAACCTTCTAAACTCCAATGAGTACAATCCCAGGATCCTCAGTCATTCCTCGTATGTTAGACCTACCATTCCAGGGATCATCCGTGTGAATCTCCGCTGGACACGCTCCAGTGCCAGTATGTCCCTTCTGAGGTGTGGGGCCCAAAACTGAACACAGTACTCCAAATGGTGCCTAACCAGAGCTTTATAAAGTCTCAGTAGCACATCTCTGCTTTTATATTCCAATCCTCTTGAGATAAATGACAACATTGCATTCGCTTTCTTAATCACGGATTCAACCTGCATGTTTACCTTTAGAGAATCCTCGACTAGCACTCCCAGATCCCTTTGTACTTTGGCTTTATAAATTTTCTCACCTTTTAGAAAGTAGTCCATGCTTGTATTCTTTTTTCCAAAGTGTCTGTTGTACCCTTTTGTTTTTGTCCTTTTACCTCTTACCCAGGTCATGATCTTCCCTTTTCCCAGGTCTTACTCCATCTCCCACCCCTAGTCCCGTTCTTCACCCTGGGTCCTGATCATTTTCTTTCCATGTGTTGATCTCTCCCTTCCCCTAGCACACCACCCCACCACCTTTCTGATCTCAACCCTATACTCCCACAAACCAAGTCCTGATCTCCCGTGGGTGGTCTCCCCTGTAACTGTTCATGCACACATACATGACTTAAAGCAGCGTATAGCTTGCATGTATTGGTGTCAGCAAGTGCAGCCATGAAGTAATCATGTCAGCAATCACAAAAGTTTATTTCCCCTCCTTATCCTTCACCAGTGAATAGATTTTCTTTTTCTTTGCTGCCTTGTTGCCCTCACTCTCATGTTGTAGCCCAAGGGGAATTGTAACTACAGCAACTAAGACCGAATGCAAATTGTGTATCTCGGAAGTCATAACCACATGCAGCACAACTCCCTGCAGTAAATATAAACAACTTCTCAAAAGACCATGCACTATTGCAAATTCAAACGGATGAAGACAGTCTGTTCATCTGACCAACCTGTCTGTACTTAAGACATTCTTCTTACCACCTAGCCAATCTTTGTGCCATTCACAAACTTATCATCAGGGATATTCTGATCTATATGATTTATAACTATTGCAAGCAGTAAGGGACCCAGCAGTGATCCCTGTGGTACACTACTGGATGCTGGTCTGCAGTCACACAGCTTTCTACCACCACCCTCTGTCTACCACGACTAAGTTAATTTTGGATCCATTTTGCCAAGTACCCTGGATACCATGAGCTTTTATCTTCTTTATTGGTTGCCCATGTGGGACCTTATTAAAGGTTTAGCTGAAATTCATACAAAGACTACATCAATTACACTACCCTCATCTACACACCTGATCACCTCAAAATTCAGTGAAACCTGTTAAGCATGACCTTCCTCTGACAAAGCTATGCTGATTATGCCCAATCAAACCTTATCTTTAGAAGTGAAGATTGACTCTGTCCTTCAGATGTTTCTCTAATAATTTCCCTACCACTGGTGTGAGACTCACTCACCCGTAATGTCCTCCTTACCACTCATTGAAAAGTGAACAGTTATCACACTTTTGAAAAAGTTCATTCAGTGGTTGTAATGCACTTTCAAATCCTGAGAAGAGTTGGTTTGGTTGTTTCTTCCTTTTCCAACTAGCTCCTTTCTTCCATCCCAGATAATCAGGTAAAATTGGTTTCTGGATTTGTTGAATAAAGTTCAAGTTGATGAATAACTGCTTCCCTCTTACAACTGTATTCAGTGAAGTTGCTTGCATACACTTTCTGGTAGGCTGCTTATCTGATTGTCACTTATTTTTAAATCCTATAGGAGCAATTGGTTGTGGTGGAACTCTCAGGGATTATCGACCCAGACTTTCTGTTGAAGTGTAGAAATGAGTGTAAAATTGTGGTAAGTAAATTCAAGACATTATGACAAGTAGCTAAGAGCCATGTATATGACCAGAGGGACTTTTGGTTTTTTGCTTAACTGTTTTCTGAAATGGGTATCTTGTTCTGCATTCCACAATATACTGTGGGAAAGTGGACTTACCTCCCTGGCTAACCATGATTGATTTCAAGGGATAAACTCTTGACCAAAATCTGTGGCTCAGTGAGTAGCGCACTTTTTTTAATCAGAACATTGTGTGTTCAAGTTTCAATCCAGACATGAGCCCACAATGCAGTACTGGAGGAGTTCTGCATTATTGGAGATACGAGCTTTCACTTGAAACATTAACCCTCTGAGATAAAGATTAAAAAAAAGACACAGCACTTTTTGAAAAATCAAAGAATTTGTCCTGGTGCCCTGACCAATATTTATTTCTCCATCAACATTTAAAGGTGGTTGATCTGATAATTTATTTCATTATTTGTGGAAGTTTGCTGCATATGAATTCGCTGCTGGGCTACTGATATTATTGCAATAATTGCACTTCAAATTGCTGTAAAGCACTTTGCAATGTCTTGAGATCATAAATAATTTAGATGAGTGTAAATCTTTTCTTTCTCCTAGCTTGAATACCTGAGTTGTCTGTTCATCTGCTAAGCATTTGTCCATTGTTGTACATATTAATCCCCTGCTGTTGTACGAATCCATTTTTGTAGGGCTGAGTTAGCAAAATGTCATTTATCTTTTCACCTGTTCCTAGATTAGAACAGAAATTTATTGTCATGTGTATTTTTACATGAAAAATACAGTGGAAAGTTTTATAAGTCACCACACCATGGTGCCTATATTAATCAACCTATGACAATTGCCCAGCACAATCCACTTCCAAATAACGTGCAGTCATAGAGTCACAACAAGACCTTGCTGATGATGGAAATGGTTGGTGTTGATTTATTCAATTGCAGGTTAGAAAATAATGTAAGTGAATCATTCAAAGTTTGATATGCAATCGTTGTACTTGTTTGGGAGGAACAGGTGACTTTGGCTGTACAGTTCCCAAAGCTGTGGTTTTCCTAATGGTCATGGTTGAGTAGACCAAAAGTTGGAGATTGATCAGTCAACTGCACTATTAGTGTTTTATCATGTTTTAACAAACAGAATAAAATAAGTGAAACTAAATGAACAGTAGTCCTTTCTCATCTAGCAGCTTCCATGTTCCTTTGACTTGGGAGTAGTTTCAAAGTTTAATGCAGCCTGTATACACTGGGTTTGCTTGAACCATTTCCAGTTCACCTGAAACATTTGAGATTTCCTTTCTCTCCCCAGGGAATAGACACAGAGCAGCCAATTATGCAGGTGGACAGATGCGTGTTTGCTGGAGAGTATGAAGGCCAGTGTTTCACTTAAGTGTTTTGTGCAACGGTTATTACAGGGGATGGATATGGAAGAATATATTAATTGGGCTATTACTAGCCTCTGAGTACCAGGAAGCTCTTGGATATACTCATTTGCTTTGCTGGACAACAGGTGGGGTGTTAATATTTACATCTGTCATGGGTTGGCTTGGGCAGTCATTGCTGGCATCCAGTCCCTGCAGGGGAGGCCCAGGTGATGAGTTTCATTTAGGAATTTTGAGAAATGGGGGGAGCTACAGGAAATCATATCATTTAATCTGACATACCAGTCACATTACTTGGAATAAAAATCTTGTGTCTGCCAGCTCTATTTGAGCCCTACCTTGTTCTGCACCACCTCCCCGCCCCACCTTGGACACAACAGTCATTCTGTGTTTCAACTTCATTTACACTTACTATGGGCTTTTGAGAGGTGTTTCCATTTGTGACAATACTGCCTGAAAAATTATTTACCAGAAAAGAAGCAAGTGAAACTCAATGTGGATTAAAGTATACCTGGATTGAACAAGTTGATTCTCCATTGACTTGGACTGCTTGTTCCATTTGTAGATGTGTTGGGAACGTGCGTGATATTTGAAGAGGCCTTTGAGCCAGGTAAGTGTAGTCTGCTTTGAAAACAACAGTAAATGCATTCTGAATTGTATAAGCTCAAACTCCACTCCAGAGACTTGAGCACAAAAATCTAGCACTGCAATGCAATACAAGGGATGCTACATTGTCAGAGTACTTCCTCTCCGATGAATTGTTAAACCAAAGTCCTCACCTAGACACAAAAGTTTCCTTGGCACTGTATCAGAAAGAGCAAGTGTGTTGGCCAATATTAATCCCTCAATCAATGTTGCTGACACAAATTTGCAGGAGCTTCATATACACAGATTGGATGCTGCATTTCATGCAGTATGAAAAGTAACAGCACAGGTGGAGGCCGTTTGGCCCGTCAGGTTTGTGCAGGTTAAAGTGAGCTATTCTTCCCTATCCAAGTTCCCAGCTTTTGGTCAGTAGTTGTTATGGCATTTCAGATGTACATCCAAGTATTCTTAAATATGATGCTGTTTTTTGTTTTCTCCATCCTTTCTTGTGTTGCAGCATTTTAGAACGTATTGCATTGGCTTTAAAGCTTTTTAAATCATCCTGAAGTTGTGAAAGGTGTCATATAAATATGGGGTTAGAGTGGGAAAGTGAGTGGAAGTAGAAGATCAACCACAGTCATACTGAAGGAATAGAAAAGCAACTTATCTTGATGATTCACCATCTGCAGGGTAGTCTCAGACATGCCCACCTTTTTTCTTGCCATTGTAGTTGACCGGATATGGCTGAGGGCCCTGTCTATTTCCTGCAACCTGTCCTCACCCCTTCCCTTCCCTTCCATCCCATACCAATGATAGCATTTCCTTTGTCCTCACTTTCCACACCATCAGTCTCCACATCCAAAGGATCATGAGCTGCCATTTCTGCCACCTCAAGCTGGATGACACTACCAGACACACATTTCCCTCCCCTCCCATGCCAGCACTCCACAGGGACCATTCCCTCTGGGACACACTGGTCTACAATCACCTCACACAGAATCACAGAAGGTGGGTCAATTCAAAATACTGCACATATACATCCTAGGATGGACTTCAGTGAGTTAAGCAACTTTCATCATCCTGATTGCAGTTATGGAAGTATGGAGTATAATTACAAATTAAATCAAACAGAAGGAACTCAGAAAGAGTTAAAAGACTCTTGAGAGTCACCCTTCTATGTGTGGACAATTTTGGAAGACAATTAATAATCACCAAGTGAACGTAGAGTAGGATTTTGTTCTTGATCGTGCCAGTGCTGTCGCTGCTTTCCGGTGCCTAGTGATCCTGATTATATGGGAGTTAGTGCTGCATTTTTCTTGTCCTATACTCGGTGGGCCTATGTTTTGTTGCAGATCCTGAATCAGAGGACAAACCATCACTCAAGTACAAATGCCACACTGCAAAGAAGTTGCTAATGAAGAGGACGTTCCTGAGTGAGAAGAAGGAGGGTGAAGAGAGCTCAGGTTTGATTGATTCTGTTTGTTTTTCTGTCTCCCTTCCTTCTTTACACTTTCTTCCCCCGGAGGGAACTGCTCATGAGTACAGCAACCCTCTGATCTCCCACCTATGACTTGCCTTGTCTCCTACTTAACATGAATATCAGCATTGGAAATAAACTTTGTCCTATTATCTTTCAATAAGTATATGTGTACTTCTAGCAGGGGGCTGTTGGATCTGTCTTTCAGGGCCCTTAATCAGTAAGCAGCTGAGACGCATTCTGGTACAATAACTATCTTCCTTTTAAAAATGCACCAATACCACAGACGCTTCCTCCAGTCTCCCAAATGTTTCCTTCGTATTTCAACATTCATTTTTTTTTCAACAGTTATGTGTCATTTAAATTATTATAACCTTGGAAATACTGGAGTTACAAATCGTTTAATTAAGTTGTGGTAAAGTTCTGCAATACAGTACTTAACTCCGACCACACGTGACCGTTGACAACCATGGGGTCCAGATGAGCAAGATAAAGGGTATCATTACATTGTTAGAAACTGAGCAGACAGGGGTCAGAGGCTGCTTCCTACCACCTGAGTTTGTGAATTGACTGGGATAGCTTGGCAGTAATATTTACCTCAGACCTGGCAGTATACAGGCTTGAAGGGAAAAAGAATTTCAAATCTTTTAGTTTTTTGATTCTTGGAATATGAGCGATTTTGGCTGAGTTGGCATTTATTATCCACTCCTAGATTACCAGAGGACAATTTTGATGCAAATAACATGAAGGGCCATTTAAGAAAAAAACTGTATTAGGATTAGAGTTACACATTGTCGAGACTGGGTGAAAATATCAGGCTTCCTTCACTAAAGGTCATTAGTGAACCGGCTGGGTATGACTTCCAGCAGCTTCGTGGTCACTTTATTAATATTAACTATTTAATTCAAGATTTTATTAAACCAAATTTAAAATTTACAAATTGCCATGGTGGTATTTGAGCATAACTTCTGTTACTTTTTATGAATTAATTTAAATCTGTGCCATTTTGTTCTCGATCCTTTTGCAAGTGGAGACGTTTTTCCCTATTTACTCTATCCAGACTCTTCCACATTTTGAATACTTCTGTTAGATCACCTCTCTAGTTTCACTGTTTGAAGGAAAAGAGTCCCAACCTCTCCAGTCTATCTTCACAGCTGAAATTCTTCATTCTAGACTCACTCTCATTAACCTCTTCTGCACTTTCTCCACTATCTTTACTTTATACCTAAAGTGTCTTCCAGAACTAGATGCACACTGAGGTTTAGCGTGTCATACAAGCTTGCATAATTTCCTTACTCTTGTACTCTGTGCCACTGTTAATAGATCTGAGGATACTGCGTGCTACATTGACTGTTGTCTCAACGTATCCTTCCATCTTGATTGACTTATAGACATATGTATCCAGGTTCTTCTAGAGTTGTACTCTTTTTGTTATATTGTCCTTCCCTGTTCTTCCAAAAAAATGTAACACCTCACACTTCTTTGTGTTGAATTTCATCTGCCAGCTGTTTAGATCAGAGTGGTGCTGGAAAAGCACAGCTGGTCAGGCAGCATCCGAGGAGCAGGAAAATCAACGTTTCGGACAAAAGCACTTCATCAGGAATAGAGGCAGGAAGCCTCCAGGGTGGAGAGAGAGATTTTTTATCTCTCCACCCTGGAGGCTTCCTGCCTCTATTCCTGATGAAGGGCTTTTGTCCGAAACGTTGATTTTCCTGCTCCTCGGATGCTGCCTGACCAGCTGTGCTTTTCCAGTACCACTCTGATCTAAACTCTGGTTTCCAGTATCTGCAGTCCTCACGTTTGCCTATTTCATCTGCCACCTGTCCACCCACACCTCCAACTTGTCTACGTACTTTTTGAAGTGATATACTCCCCTCCTCACAATTTATATTGCATCCAGGCTTTGTATCAGCCATAAATTCTGAAGATATATTAAACTGACAGGAGGACAAATACTAACAAGTGTGATTTAAGGTAGATATTAAGAGGTTCTGTACACTGAGTATGATCCATATGTGGAACAGACTTCAGGTAAGATAGTGGAAACCTAAAGTTTGGAATTTATTTATGCACCTTTGGACTATAATGAATGAAAACAATACTTGTGTTTATATTAACACCTTTCACAACATCAAGCTGTCCCAAAGGGTCAAATGCTTGTAATGTGTGCACTGCTGTAATTTATGAAACCCAGCAACAAAGGAAAGTCCTGGAAACATTAATGTGATAATAAACATAGTCAGTACAGCACACAAAGAGCCATTCAGTCTACTGAGTCCATGCCAGATAATTTGTTTCCAGTGGCATCAGTTGAGGGATAAATATTGGCCAGGGCACTAGGGAGAACTGCCTTGTTCTTCTTCAAAATAGTATCATGGGATCTTTTACCTTCAGCTGAGGGGCAGATGGGGATCTCAGATTAATGACTTATCGGAAACACAGTGTCTCAAACTATGCAGTGCTTCCTCAGTGTTGCCCTGGCATGTCAACATGGATGGATGCTGAGGTTCTGCAATAGGACTTGGACACACAACTTACTGATTCAGGAGTGAGAGTTCTCATTGCTGAGTCTCAGTTGACAGTAAGGGTTCTATCGATTTTTAATTCTGGCTGACTTTGTTAGAATGAACCATGTGAACTGGCTCATATGTTTCCATCAATAGCGCACTGTGTTCTGTAAAAGAGAATGTTTGTTTTGGATGCAGATATATAGTAATTAATGACTGTGTTCTTTGTCCAGGAGGGGTGGAGTATTTGAAGATCAAAGAAAATGATTTCACGCGAAGAGCTGGTCTGATTTGCAGCTTCCTCCCAAACCGCAGCAGTTCGAAGGATGATGGTGGTAGAGCAACATCCGAAGGGGTCCTCGATCCATTGGCAGTTCAGGACAAGGAGCTATCTAATGCCAGCTCAGGTTCAGAGGGTGAGGCCAGTGACCATGAAAGTGCAGACTTAAGCCAAGAGCTGGAAAGTTTCACAGATGAGCGTGCTGGTGTGAGCTGTGAGATAAAACCAGATCCTATTGGTAATGTACAGGAACTTGGAGAACAGAGATCCACTGAACAAAATGGGAAGTGAGCAACTGCTTTCTTCTCTATTTTTACTGCAGACAACATTCCCAACAATTTCATTTCATTGGAAACCTCCCCTCTCTTCCTAAAGGTGCTATTGCTGCTGTCACAATGCCACTGCACTGACAGTTACCCAATTTGTTACCCAACCATAATAACCATAGTGATGACTATTAGCAGGCTGTATGACTAGAGTATATGTTAGCAGTCTGGTCCTGTTCATGTGTGTGTACACACTGGTAAGAATGTGGTTATGAACCAAAGAAAGCATAAGAACTCTACTTTTTTAGTTGAAATATGTTTGGTATTGTTTGTGGTTAGATAGAGTATTTTGAAATAATTTGTAGCTGTTCAGTATCATGACCTTGTACTTTTGTTTGTGAATTGGTGAATATCTATATGTATTAAAATTTCAGAGCGGCATTAACTCTTGGATTTGGCAATACTTATTTTGTTTAATTAATGCACAAAGAAGGTACTTTTATGTTTCTCCAGTCGAGCAGTGTTGGACATGTTCTCAACAAATTCTGAGGTTTTCTGTAAATTTTGTTCTCCTGACTACTGTAAGATATTCCAGAAGTAACAGAGGGGACTGAAGAGTTGGTGGAACAGAGGTGTGCAAATTGCAATCTATTCCTGATGAGTTAAAGTTCTGTGATTTTTTTTAATGCGTGAGTAGCATAATGAATTAAGAAGCTGAGGCTATAAAGAATTATTCAACATGAGCTGCAGATCTTCAAGAAAAAGTTTCAGAACCTTCTCTGGCAGGCATTTGAATGTTAACAGGGGCCATCACAGAGATAAAAGCAAATTACTGCGGATGCTGGAGAAAATGCTGGAAAATCTCAGCAGGTCTGGCAGCATCTGTAAGGAGAGAAGAGTTTGATTTTTCTATCTGTCTCCACGTCATAACTGGAATTCTACTTTTCTTGAGGGCAGCTCAGATTGGCTTTATCAGTCATGCCCCTATTCCAAGGATACATTTAAAAAGAAATCCCAGTGGAACTCCTGTCCTAGAGTGGTGGGCTTTTCCAGGCTAGTGACTGAATGGAAGTCTGGAGTTTCCATGCTTGTACCACAGGGTGGCAGCATTGAGCTACGATTCTACTCCTTGCTTGACTTTGTTGTAAACTGGAGCCCTGAATTCCTGTTAATGTTTAGTCACAGACCAGATTTTAATTTGTCTGAAAGGGGACTCACTTGTAGCACAGGTGTGTATCAGTATGGTCCTGAGGTTGGCAGCCGGAACACCTGCCTGTTTCAGTTACCATGTTGAGTTTTCTTTTTAAAATTCACAGTCACATGCACTTCATCTGCTCAATAAACAGACCCAGTACATTACTCGACTTTCTGTTGTCCTTCCCATACTGGGGATGGAGTCCCCAATTCCAAGCAAAGCAAGCTGTCAGGAAATTGCTAAAATTTGAGCCCAGAGAACCTGTAAGGCACTGGCCTGACCAATACCTCCCAAAGGCATAACTAGATTATTAACTAGTTGGTTGTTCTGGGTATTGTGTGGCATCACTGGATCTTAAAGTAGGTGCTGGAAATTGCATATTTGTGACTCACGATTTGATAAATACATTTTAATTTTGGTGAAGCCAAGAAAAGGCGTGTTCACCCTCCAGGGCCCACAAAACATTCTCCTTTCTGGGACTCCTTGATGAGGTCTCCCCGTCTGGGCTTACCTTCCCTGTCCTCATCTCTCAGGTTTGGGAACTGCTGTTCCCCTACCCTTCGAAAAGCAGCAAGCAGGAGCAGCGTTGGTATCTTATCTGTGAAACTCACCGCAACCATGTTAATGAAATCCAAGTTAGTTTGCTACAGTAAACATACCCCCTTCCTTGTTTTGCCAATTATTTAAAATCTATTCTTACCAATTCTCTGTCACTGCAATCGCTTTATTTCACTTTATAAAAAAGTCTTTATAACTTTGAGTATTTCTCTGAATAACCACAGGGAATATTTATGTTCTGATATCAAAGATTGCTGTCACTGTCCTTGGAAAATTTGTTCTTTTGAGTGAGTGTCAATATTTGCAGCTTGTTTGCTGGGATGCATCAATGTTAACAAAGGGTCTGTGATAGAAACATAGGAATGAGAGGAGGCCATTCAGTTTGATCATTGCTGAATATTTTACCTTCCTTCCAAATCTGAACAAATCCTTGCCTCAAAATATTCTTGCACTTCAGTAATAAAAACAAAAAAATGCTGGAGATACCCAGCAGGTCAGACAGTATCTGTGCACCAAAGTCATCTTAACCATTAACTCTGCTTTTCTCTTTGCGGATGTTGCTTGACTGAGTATTTCTTGCATTTTGTTTTTCCTTTTTTTTCAGATTTCCAGCATCTGCAAAATGAATTTCAAGATAAATTATTTCTGTTTAGAGCACTGAGTTACTGTGTCAATGAAATTACGCAGTGAATGTTTTAATCTGTTATTACACATTGGACAGCACTTTGTTTAAATCTCTTTTAATTTTTTTCCATTGCTCTTATTAAGCTGCTACAGACTGTTTAAAGCAGTTTACTAATTAAACCAATCACAGAATTCTGTTACTGTAAAATATGCCAGATCTGATCATGATTGGCCCCAGCACTATGTTACTATTGACACAGTAATGAAGGAACTTGATGACCTGTGCAAATATACAAAGGTAAGTGGTGTGCCATGAGCAAAAGGGTGAAAGTAGAGGAATAGATTATAATACCATAAATGGAAAACAAATTGTTATATAAATATCAAACTGCTTCCACAACTTGAGCCAAATATGATCTAGCATTTGAAATAAGGGGAACCATTACTGATCTCTATTACTGTTACTGTGTATTTGGAATGGAACCACGGGCTCATGGAGTGGAGGGATGGTATTATAATTGAGAAATGCGTGTATTACAATGTAATTCAGACTTTGAAGTCAATTTTGATACCTTTCATCTGACGGTAATGGGATAGCTCCTCATCATAAGGGGGTAGCTCAACACTAGGATGGGGGAGCAAAGGAGGAAAAGGTCCCCTTGCATGGAGTGATAGATCAAGATGTGGTTGGGTGACAGCTTCTCTCTGTGAGGGTCTGTCCAGGCCATCTGTAGTGGTATGAAATGTGTTGGTGTAATTATCCAAATTGATATGTTGGATGGCAAGGATCTTGTTTGCAAGGAAGGAGACATTCCAGAAGGAAATGTTGAGATGGCCAGTAATAGGTGTCCACTGGCAGGAATGGTGCTAGGAGGGGCTGTTGGGAGCAAGATTTCCCCACTATGGGCATTCTGGGCAAGGCGGTTGGTCAGAGAATATCACAACTTAGGCTGCTATTTATAAGGAGGCAACATCAAATGTCTGGATGAACCTTTTAGAGATCACTAAGATTGCTACAGAGGGAAGCTGTCGGTTTGTGTCTAAGGGAGTCTAACCTAGGAAGGTGGTCAAGTATGGTCAAGGAGGGCTCAAAGTAAGGATAGGGATTTGGGAGGTCAGCATACCTTGAAATTCATTCATGGGATGTGGACTTTGCTTGCTCGGCTAGCATTTATTACCCATCCTTAATTGCCCTTGAGAAGGTGATAGTGAGATGCAGCTTAAACTGCTGCAGTCCATTTGATGTAGTTACATTCACAATGCTATTAGGGAGAGATTTCTGGGCTTTTCACAGCACCAATAAAGGAACATTTCCAGGTAAGGCTGGTGAGTAGCTTGGAAAGGAACTTGGAGGTGGACGTCATTGTGCTACCTTTGTCTTTCTAGATGGTTGTGGGCTTGGAAGCTGCTGTCAGTGGAGACTTTATTTATTTCTGCAGTATATATTGTGGATGGTAATCACTGCTGCTACTGATAATCAGTGGTGATAGGAATGAATGTTTGTGGATGTGGTGCCCTGGATGGTGGCAATCTCCCTGAATGTTGTGGTAGTTGCACTAATCCAAGCAACTGCCGAATATTTCATTATACTCCTGACTTGTGTCTTGCACAGAGGAACCTCAGTTATCTGGCATTTGATTCACCAAATTTCAGATTATCCGGATAAGATCGCAAGGTCTTGATGCTTGGCTAACGATGTTATCCGACATTCGAATATCCGAATGAAATACTGCTCGCCTGTGTCCTTCAGATAATCGAGGTTTCTCTGTAAATAATGGGTAGGCTGTGGCCAGACAGAAGGTGATTTAATCAAAGAATCCCTAGCCTGTGACCTGCTTTTGTAGCTGCAGTAAATATCTGTCTACCCTAGTTCAATTTCTGGTCAACCTCCAGGAAGTTGACAGTGGGATATTCAGTTTTGGTAATGCCAGTCATTGTCAAGAGGATAGTTAGATTTTCCCTTCTTGGAAATAGCCATTGCCTGACACTTGTGTAGTGTTAATGTTATTTGTCACTTCTCTAGATATTGTCCATGTCTTACTACATCAGGACATGGACTACTTTGGTATTTTCTGCATTCCAAATTGTGCTAACCATTATGCAATCATCTGTGAACATCTCTCCTTCTGAACTTATATTGGAGGAAAAGTCATTGATGAAGCAGCTAAAGATGGTTGGGCCTATGACACTAAGGAGTTCCTGCAGAGATATCGTGGAGCTGAGATGACTGCCCTCCTCCATCCAAAGCCATCTTCCTTTGTGCCAGGTATAACTCTTACCAGCAGAGAGGTTTCCCTGATACCCATTAAAAGGGGTAAAATGAGAAAGGCATGATGAAGAGAGGTAAGGAAAGAAGAAAATAAGAGGTTGATTTAGATTGGACTTAGAAATAGACATAGAAAGCTTAAGTTGCATTGGACTGGTGACATTGAAATTAATAGGATACATATATCCTAGTAGTAAAAAGAGGTTAGGGAGAAAACAGTAGGAAAAAGTCCAGAGTTAAAGTAAGGTCCTGTGATGGGATAAAGTTGACATAGGGCGGGTGAAATCAGAAAGGAACATCAATGAACAAAAACACAAATTACTGAATAAGCTCGCAGGCCTGCCAGCATTTGTGAAGAGAAGTCGGAGTTAATATTCTGGGTCAAATGAAGGGTCACTTGACTCAAAATGTTAACTCTGGATTTCCCTCCACAGATGCTGCCAGACCTGCTGAGCTTTTCCACTAATTTCTTGTTTTTGTTTCTGATTTATAGCATCTGCTGTTCTTTCAGTTTTTATTTAACACCAACAAACGGCCGTCAACATTCCTGTGCAGAGGAGGAAGGCAAGTGTAGTCCAGAAGTTGAATTATAAGATATCAGAGAGCACTTGTTAGACCCCAGCTAGAGTATTATGAACAGTTCTGGGTGCCACCTTATAGTAAGGATGTGAACACATTGGAGAAAAATAGTTCCAGGGGTGAGAAACTTTAATTATGAGAATAGATTTAGTGGAGGTGATGGCCTAAAGGCATTATCACTGGATTGTTAATCCAGAGTCCCAGGTAATGTTCAGTATCAAAATCTCACCATGGTAGATGGTGGAATTTCTAGAATGAAGATCCGAATTATGACAATGAATCCATTGTTGACTTTTGAGAAAAAAACATCTGGTTCATATCCTTTAGGGAAGGAAACTGCCATTCTTACCTGGTCTGGCCTACATGTGACTCCAGACCCACAGCAATATGGTTGACTCTTAACTGGCCTTGGGCAATTAGGGATGGGCAATAAATGCTGGCTTAGCCAGCGATGCCTTCATTCTCATGAATTAATTTTTAAAAAGATTGAAGAAGTTGGGACTGTTCTCCTTGGAGAGAAGAGTCAGAGGAGTTTTGATACAGGTTTTCAAAATGATGAGCAGGCTGGATAGAGTAGATAAAACAAACAAAATGAAAGTGCATAGATTTAACGTGAAGTTCAAAAGAAGCAAGGGTGAAGTGAAAAAAAGGTTTTTCACTAGGCAAGTGGTTAGGATATGAAATGCACTAACTGGAAATGTTGGACAGGTTCAACTGAAGCATTCAAGAGAGCATTGGATTTTAAAAATTATGCAAGAGTATGAGGCAGAAAGAAATTGGCACTAGGTAATGATTAAAAACAAATTGCTGAAGAAAACTAGGACTGGCTGCATCTGTGGAGAAAAAAGACAGTTAACATTTTGAGTTAGTGACCCTTCTTCAGAACTAGATAATGATTCTCATTTAATGAGCTAGTGCAGGCTTGATGGTTTGACTGTGGCCTCCTGCACTGTATAATTCTGTTACACATTGATGGCATTTCTGTTGGAATGAAGGGTGAAGGTCAGGATGTGTGCAGAATTGATTTTCAGAGTAAAAATGAGAAATTTAGAGATGATAACATCAAGGACCAGCAAAGAAAAGACCTAAGGCTAAGCAGAGTGAATCCCTAGCCAGGAACAGACAAATTACTAATATAGAACACTGAGTTATTTGGCCAGCCTCTGGCGCAGCAGCTCACAGTAATGTTGGAGAAAGGGTTTATGCTGATCAAATTCTATAATATTCTGAATTGGTAACCTCAGATTCGCTGAATTTGTGTATCGAACAGAAAATGCGAGAAACTCTCAGCAGGTCTAGTAACATCTGTAGAGAGACAAAAACTGAGTTATTGTGTGGAGTCCAATATGACGCTACTTCAGAATCAGATCAGATCAGTATTAGACTATGAGTGTGAAATCATGGGGCAATGGGAGTCATTTAACATTGTGATCTCCCTATGAAAGGATTGTCCAGTGACTACATCCATGAAGATGTGAACGATGGTGACGAAAGTCACAGTGCCAATTGCATCAGCCTTACTTGATGAGCAGGGACATGAGTTGAAGCCAACTAATTCCATGATGATACTCTTCTCACTCAGTTGCAGAAGTCTGATATGAAAATTCTGGCAGAAGAAATCACAGAAACTTATGCAGAGTTCAACAACATTGTATGTTGCACAACAGAACTGAGAGATGAGGAAATTGCAGATGTGGCTTGTTCTTCACCTCAGGAGTCCAATGACCTTGAAGATTCCAATGATTACTCACCCAGCCATCTGTCCGTAACTGAAGCCACAAAGGCTGTAGTAATACTGCAAAATAAAAATACCAACTGTGTTGATAATATGGCAGATCATATTGTGCTTGACCTGAGCCAGTACAGTAAGGAGAAAGAGGCTAAGTTTTGAGCTAAACTGACATTTTATGATGCCTTTCACAGGTTCGTTGCCATTGTAAGATGTAAACAAATAGAATAACAGACAGTTTGCGCACATTTAATGCAATACTGTGTTTTTATGAGATTTTTTTCATGCACTGTATGTAGATACATCATGTCCCATAGATACCTCTTCAACCATCTCAAAGCACACAGGTTTGTGCGTGGGTCACTTGAGATTTGACTGTGTACCCACAGTCCAATTATTGCTCCAATAATTATACACCATATAAATGATATTGATAAATGCTCCAAATATAAAGTATGGAAGGCTTGCATAGGATATAAAATCAGTCTCGGTTGTGTCGTTTGCTTCTGTGCTGTAATCCAATATAGTATCTCTTCATTTGGCTTGTTGTTCAGATTATATCTTTTAAATCACCTGAGGAAAGTTTTTCCCTGCTACATCAGTCACACTAATTGCTGTATACTGATGAGGGATATTCTAATTGGCTAAGATTAGCCTAATGTACCAGTTGGAAAGTCAGAGCAAGTACCAACCAGACCTGGAAAGTATGATTCCATTTAATTGCCTGCAGCAAAAACAAAATACCAGAGAAACACAGCAGGTCTGCAGCATCAGGACAGAAAAGCAGCGTTAATGTTTTAATTCTGTTATGGACCAGGCCCAGACTCCCTCAAAACATTTCAAGAAGGCAGCCTATAGCCTAGTCTCTAAATTTGCTAGTTGTTTTAAGCAGATGTAAAACGGATATTCCAGGAGTAATGCAGCTGGCCCAACCACTCAGTTTCAAACAAAACAGAATTTATTTACAGACTATTGAATGAAACACAAACAAAAGAGAACTGAATTGAGAATACCAACCTATCTAAAAACCAAATCGACACCACCACAACTTAATGATGCTGTTCTAAATACTTGCAACATTCCTGTAAACACCCCTTGGCAAAAAAGGTAAAATCAAATACAGGTTCTTACAGGTGAGATGTCAGAGAAAGAGAGAGGGCATCAGCATCGAGCTGTTTCTTTGACCAGCAGCCTCAGAGTGCTTGCTAAAACCAAACCAGCCTCTGAACTGGGAAAACTGGCCATTCCCCTTTCATTGTACATGTGTTTTGAAAGAAAGACTTGAAAGCCTTCTCAAATAGATATTTCCAGATATATTGGAAGCTCTGCCTTTATGACTTCTGTTGAAAAAAATCAAGGACAACATAACCTTGTTAAAGGAGCAGCATCGTCACACGTCTCCCCTTAAAAAATAAAAATCAATATCCAAAGATGGCTTCATTTTAAAACCCCTTAACCTTAAATTGTTAGTATCCTACAACACATATACATTACATTATAGTAGTGCACATTTGTAAATTTATAGTCATTCTATTTAAGTTCGTTTACTCCTGCCACCAAACACCTCAGTTTCTCATCCAAGTCTTGACAATGCGTCGGTAATCATGTTTGCTTGTCCTGCCACATGCACGGTTTTCAAATTGAATGGCTGTAACAACAGGCTCCATCTAAACTGTCTCGAATTTGATTGGGTTATGATCAGTGTATATGATTGTCTCAGATACATTACTGGGAACATAAGCATTGAAATTACATAACGCTAACACCAAGCTCAAAGTCTCCTTCTCAACTGTTGAATATTTCTGCTGATGAATGTTCAGTTTGCTGGAGAAATACCTGATAGGCACAGCACCACCATCAGCATCACTCGCATCGATAGCCACCTCGAATGACTAAGACAGGAGCGTGGTTAACACAGCTTTCAGGCTGTCAAATGCCTCCCGACAGTTCGCTGTCTACTGAAACTTGTTGCCTTTCTTTAATAATTAAGTGAGTGGAGCAGCCACAGTGGTAAAGTTTGGTACAGATTTCTGATAAAATCCATTCAATTCCAAGAATCATAGTACTGCTCTTTTTGTTGATGATATGGGAAACTCCCTAATTCACTTTGTTTTTGCATTCCATGGGGTCAGTTGTCCATGTCGAATGACATGGCTGAGGAAGATGACTTGGACTTTGGCAAATTCACTTTTAGGCAGGTTTATCACCAAGCCTGCCTCCCGAAGTCGATCAAACAATTCTGATAAATGTTGCAAATATTCCTTCCATGTGTGACGAAAAATCACCAGGTCATCTATATATATGACACAATGTTCAAAGATGTGCAGGTTAGGTGAATTGGCTATGCTAAATTGCCCATAGTGTTAGGTGAAGGAGTAAATGTAGAGGAATGGGTCTGGGTGGGTTGCTCTTCGGAGGTTTGGTGTGGACTTGTTGGGCCAAAGGGCCTGTTTCCATACTGTAAGTAATCTAGTACAATTAGATATTCCAGAAATGACCTTTATTGGTTAGTCTTTGAAATATGGCTAGCACATTTTTCATACCAAATGGCATGACTTTAAATTGATACAGTCCATTTGGTGTTACGAAAGCCAAAATTGCTCTTTTGGACAAAGGTATCTGACAGTATCCTCTCAGCAAGTACAATTTAGAAATACAAGTTGCTTGAAGCACCTTTTCAACATAGTATTCCAAACGTGGAATCAGATATGCATCAGTCTTTGTCAGGGTATTGACTTTGTGATAGTCCACACGTATCCATTGGGTAATATCTAGGTTTGGCACTACTATGGGTGAGTTCCAGTCACTGTAACTTTGATTATGTTGTCTTGGAGCATGCGTTCAATCTCCTTTCGAACCTGTGCCAACTTTAGAGGGTTATGCCTATAAGGATGTTGTTTAATTGGAACAACATTTCCTCTATCTACATCATGAATAATTAGGTTAGTACTTCCCAGCTTATTTCCTTATATCTCCCCATGCAATAGTAATAACTCTTTCAGGTCATTTAATTTTCCCGTGGAAGATACTGCAATAACTTATCCCAATTTTTGACAACTTCCTCATTGTCCAATTTAATTTGAGGAATGTCCAATTCAGAATCCTCTGAACGTGGCTCTTCACTGTGCTGTAACCAACAACAGTTTCCTTTTGCTTTCCTTCCCTGTCAAAATATTTACACTCAGATTTCTTTCTGTCTGGAGTCCTTATCAAATAGTTAACCTCACTCAATCTCCTTTCAACTTGATAGGGTCCACTAAACCTTACTTTTTAAAAGGTTCAACTGCCACTTGAAACAACACGAATACCTTATCTCCAATAGCAAAAATGTAATTTTTTGATTTCTTGTCTGCTTCCTGTTTCATTGTATACTGTGATACTTTTAAATGCTGTCTAGCCAACTCCCCCACTCTATTTAACCATTCCTTAAAATTTGACATATAGTCCAAATATGTGGTCTTTGAGTTATTACTTACGAATTTCTTCTTAATCAATTTTAGTGGTCCTTTCATTTCATGCCCAAAAAACTAATTCAAATGAACTGAATTTGGTTGATTCATTTGGTGCATCTCTGATGGCAAAAATTATAAACTGAATTCCTTTATCACGATCATCTGGATAGTCTTGACTATAAACCCTCAACATGGTATTTAATGTCTGATGCCACCTTTCTAACACTCCATGTGATTCTGGATGGCTTGCTGTAGATTTGAATTGTTTTATTCCTAAGCTATCCATAACTTGCTTGAATAATTTTGATGTGAATTTTGACCCTTGATCTGACTGTGGTTAGTCTGTATCTAGTGAAAATTTTGAGTAATTCCTCTGCAATCCTTTTAGCTGTGATTTGCATAATGGAATGGCCTCTGGAAATCTAGTCAACACATCCATTATTGTTAACAAATATTGATGCCCACTTTTTGTAGGGGCCCTCAAATGCAAGAATAGGTATTAAAGGTGCAGGGTTGTTTACTGCTTGTGATTTTCCAATTGTATGACATGTCTGGCAAAATTCAGCTACATCCTTGTGCAATCCAGGCCAGGTAAAATATTTTTGTATTTGAGCTCTTAAGTTTTTCCTACCGCCTAAATTATCTCCTTCAGGTAGTTCATGTGCTACCTGCAACACCACCTTTCTATAACCCACTGGCAATACAACTTGATGAACAACTTCTCCATTTCTCATCTGCCTGAATATATAATCGTCTCCATTTTCTCATCATTTTTAAGATAGTAGCATTCAGGGATACATCAAGATTCTTCAGTGTATGCCTTTTGATGCAATCTTCATCTTTCTGCATAACTCAGTTAATTTCTCTGAGCTAAAGATTTCTACATTGTCAGCCATTTGCTCCTGGTTTGTCTCAACCATCTGATCAAACAGGGTCTCTGCTAATTCCACTTCAACTCTCTTATCTGGACTCTTTGATCTCTCCTGTTTCAGTTGGTGACTTTGTGACCTCATTACCACACAGTCAAGAAAAATCTCAGGATATGTTTCCTGCAATACCTCAGTTTCCTGAGTTTCTACAGGCTTTTCAGCCATAGTAAACGCACTCCGACCAGAGAATCAGCTATATCATTAGCAAGGACAGATTGTATTCCTGGAGCTGAGAGTTTGTCCAGTACTCCTACCACAACTCCTCCACTCTTCACTGAACACACTAACCTCAATCTATGTAACAGAGCACTTGTCTCACTGTGAATTCCTGTTACCAGCACTTTTTCCTCCAGCAATAGTCCTTCAGAGGTTACATATCCTCTCATCTTTCAACATCAAAGATTGAGCAGAGCTTTTGTCTCTTAATATTGTAATGTCTTTACCTGCTGCACCTCACCTATGAGAGTAAACTTTACCTTTGGAAGTATGTGGTTTGAGATCAGGTACTTCCTCCTTAACCAGCCTCTGTCCAGGTTGTACATTCTGGTGCAGCTTTTTAGCCTCCACTGTACTTTCCATGACCATCCAACAAAACTTATCCAGTTTTCCTACATCTGGCTTCCCAGTACTTTTTCCTAAATCTACCAACATAGTGATTTCATGTGGCCTACTTTATTGCAGTGAAAATACTATTTTTACTCTTCTCTTTCCCCTTCAAGGGTTTCCTTTTTACTCTGTGGTAAGTTATCCTTAATGATCTTCATCAAGATCAACCTTTCCCTTTCTATGTAAGGATTTCTTTTTCCCCCCACAATTTCTATCCCTCCTGGATTGATATTGATGTTGGAAGCCAGACTTTGATTTATGAACCAACTCATAAATTATCAGCAATTTCAGCTGCTTAAATTCTCTGCTCTTCTGCAAGTTCTCACTACCTCAGGAAGTCAAATTTTGAACTCCTCCAAAAATAGTCATTTAAGAGCATCATAGGTGGATAAAGGCATTAAAATTGAGCAAACCTATCAAATTACTTTGTTTGATCCTTTCAAACTCAATGTAGGTTTGACCAGGATCCCTCCTTAGATTCCTGAAGCTGTTTGTCAGCTTCTGGTACAAGCTTAAATGCACTTAAAATGGGCTTTCTTCACCTCAATAACTGCAGATGCTGAAAACTAGATTCTGGATCAGTGGTGCTGGAAGAGCACAGCAATTCAGGCAGCATCCAACGAGCAGCGAAATCAACGTTTCAGGCAAAGGCCCTTCATCAGGAATAAAGGCAGAGAGCCTGAAGCATGGAGAGATAAGCTAGGGGAGGGTGGGGGTGGAGAGAGAGTAGCATAGAGTACAATGGGTGAGTGGGGGAGGAGATGAAGGTGATAGGTCAGGGAGGAGACGGTGGAGTGGATAGGTGGAAAAGGAGATAGGCAGGTCGGACAAGTCAAGGGGACAGTGCGGAGCTGGAAGTTTGAAACTAGGATGAGGTGGGGGAAAAGGGGAAATGAGGAAGCTGTTGAAGTCCACATTGATGCCCTGGAGTTGAAGTGTTCTGAGGCGGAAGATGAGGCGTTCTTCCTCCAGGTGTCTGGTGGTGAGGGAGTGGCGGTGAAGGAGGCCCAGGACCTCCATGTCCTCGGCAGAGTGGGAGGGGGAGTTGAAATGTTGAGCCACGGGGCGGTTTGGTTGATTGGTGCGGGTGTCTCGGAGATGTTCCCTAAAGCGCTCTGCTAGGAGGTGCCCAGTCTCCCCAATGTAGACGAGACCGCATCAGGAGCAACGGATACAATAAATGATATTGGTGGATGTGCAGGTAAAACTTTGATGGATGTGGAAGGCTCCTTTAGAGCCTTGGATACAGGTGAGGGAGGTGGTGTGTGCACAGGTTTTACAGTTCCTGTGGTGGCAGGGAAAAGTGTCAGAATGGGAGGGTGGGTCGTAGGGGGGGGGGGGGCGTGGACTTGACCAGGTCGTCATGGAGGGAACTGCCTTTGCAGAAGGCAGAAACAGAAATATATCCCTGGTGGTGGGGTCTTTTTGGAGGTGGCGGAAATGTCGGCGGATGATTTGGTTTATGCAGAGGTTTGTAGGGTGGAAGGTGAGCACCAGGGGCATTTTTACATTACAGTGTGGAAACAGGCCCTTCGGCCCAACAAGTCCACACCGACCCACCGAAGCGCAACTCACCCATACCTAACACTGGGCAATTTAGCATAGCCAATTCACCTGACCTGCACATCTTTGGACTGTGGGAGGAAACCAGAGCACCCGGAGGAAACTCACGCAGACATGGGGAGAATGTGCAAACTCCACACAATTGCCTGAGGCTGGAATTGAACCCAGGTCTCTGGCACTGTGAGGCAGTAGTGCTAACCACTCTGCCGGCATTCTGTCCTTATGGTTGGAGGGGTGGGGTCTGAGGGCAGAGGTGCGGGATGTGGATGAGATGTGTTGGAGGGCATCTTTAACCACATGGGAAGGGAAACTGCAGTCTCTAAAGAAACACACCAGATGGCCTCTATGGTGGAACTGGTGCTCCTGGGAGCAGATATGGTGGAGGTGGAGGAATTGGGAATATGGGTTAGCATTTTTGCAAGAGATAGGATGAGATACCTCCTCTGATAGGGATGCAAATACTTCAATTAGCTCTACCTACAAGAGGTTTGGATCAATAAAAGCTACATGGTCACTGGCCTCTGCATTTGTTTAGCTGCCTTTTCAAATGAGATGGAAAGATTTTCCACATCTTTCTCCTCAAATTTAGGCAATGTTTGAATATATTTAAACAGTTGCCCACCAAGTCTTTGGCATGATAGTGAGGATAAGCAAACCTAAGCTTACTTTCTGCCTTCATCTCCATCCTTTTAAGCTGACTGAACATCAGTTGGCACTTAGGAAAAACACCCTCTATCTTCTTTTCCTTTTTGTTCTGGTAGGACCTTCTGTTCTTTCCCTTTCCTCTGCTTTTAATAGTAATTCAAACAGTTTCATTTCTTTTGCCTCTAACTCAAGTGGCTTAATTTTCAATTGTATTTTTGCCATCTGCAATAATTCTGATGGCATTTCCAGCAAATAAATGCTGAGCTATTGCTGTAAATTATCGGTCCTTTCCTCACAAAAGGAGGCAGCTCCAACTCTAGCTTGACAATTCCAAAAGCTTTTCCTTGTTCACCTTTTGAAAAGCTCCCAAAGTGACTTCTTCCAACCCCAGAAAACTTAATGACTGAAAAAGCCACTACCACAAACACTATTAAACCAACTGAATTAATCATCCAGAACAAGACATTAACACCTACCACTTGCTGCAGTTGAGTGCACATACAGTAATCCCAATCAGAACTATAGACCAAATCCCACAAAGAGCCCCCAATCTGTTATAGACCAGGACAGACTCCCTCAAAACATTAAGGTAGCCCAGATCCTACCTTTGTTAGTGGTTTTAAGCAGGTCTATGTGGATATTCCAGGAGTGATGTAGCTGGCCCAACCAGTTTGAAACAATATTTACAGATTACTGAATGAAACACCAACATGAGAACCAAATTTAGAACAACCCATCAACTCCACTGCAACGGTTCCAAATACTTGCAACATCCTGATAAATAGCCCCTTAGCAAAAAAAGTCAAAATCAAACCTGTTCTTCCCAGAGAAAAGTCAGAAAGCAGGAGGATTGGTATGGAGCTATTTCTTTGACCAGCAGCCTCATACAGAATGTATGCTAAAACCAAACCCTGAAGTGGGAGAATTGGCCACCCCCTTTTCATTGTACAAATGTTTTGAAAGACACTTCGATACTTCCAGATATATCAGAAGCTCTTTACAACCCCTTTTGAAAAACAAATAATCAAGGATAGCATAACTTTGCACTTGTGACAGTGCTGCTCCTTTAACAATGTCTTTATGGTGAGGTGCCCAGTAGTTGCTGGACAAGTACCAGTGGCACAGGCAAGAAGTCCTTAAGTGACCAATAATGGGTCATAGGCAATAGAAAGTGATATAATGCCAACCCACCAAAAATAAACCTACTGTTGTCTTTAATCATACTTTTGATTGTAATAAGTTATTGAACAGGCACACCAGGTCTCAGAAACCATCTTACCAGCCCACAATTGCTTGAAGAGCAATTCTTAAATATGGGTGGTAGCCTATTCCAACTTGTTCAAAAAATTATCCCAATGCAGTCAGATATTGAAATTCTAGATTTTGAAACCATGCCTAAGGAATGAACAATTAAATATGCAGGACAGTTTGGGGACATTTGAAACAATATTGGTTGAGTCAAAAGTATCATTGGAAACTAGTTTATCACTGGAATATTAGACAAAGTGACAATCATTTAGAAGTTCTTTTTTTATTGTTATTTTTAAATTGACAGAAATTATGCGTACAGCCTTAAAAGGAGGCATTTGACTTTATCGGTTGGCGCCTCTCAACCCACCGAACCAAGCAACGCAGACAACCTAAAGCTAAAAAAACAAACTAAAAAAATAAGCTAAAATAAAAAAAAAAAGTCGTTTGTTTGGTTGTTTTGTTTTGCTTTGGTTGAGTGGTCATTAGTTTCGTTGCTTTGAGAGCTGCGCAGAGGCCGACCAAGAAGATAATTTCTCATCTTCAACTGCCCGGCCTCAATATTCCAGATGGATCCAATCTAGACATTCATCTCTGGACATTCCATTCTGCGCACTGGCATCAAAGACACCAGTGTTCCTTGCCGCTGGAAGCAAGGCTATTTTTGTCCTGTCAAGGAAAAAAAAATAGAAAAGAATGTCACGTACATGAAACTATTCCATTACAGATCCAGATTAGAGTAGCCTGCCTCAACTTTCTTGAAACCAGGCTCAGCAATATTTCTTCCAGAAACCTGAAGATCAACTCTTCATCCACCAGTACATCTACTTAGATTTGACCAACTCATCATCCCATCAACAAAGCCACCACAGTGTTGATCAAATGCTTACTCCTATTTAAAAAAGGTTTTTAGAATGGTGGGGAGAAAAGTCACTGCAGACTGTTGGGAGATTTATCTCAGCTGGATAATTCTAGCTCACTGGAGATCTTTGGCAGGTCAGAGAATTTCACATCCATACGTCAACCCAATTCTGCCTGCCTCTGGGCAGGAATCTAAACCACACCATGTTCCAGGCCAGGCTGCACAGATATCCTGTAGAACCTTCAATCTTTAGCCAATCCATGCCTTCAACCTCAAGGAAAAATGAATGATTTTAAAAAACTAGGATGAATCAAATAAAATATCCTTTGTCATGTGTATTCCAACACAGGAGTAGAGTGAAAAGATTTTACAATAGCTGCCTCTAATGACACCATCTTAGGTACAAAGTACCTAGGTACAAATCTTTGTTAGAGAAATAAAGTGAATAAAGAGAAAAAAGGTGTAGCATTACAGAGGAACCTTGATTATCCAAAAGGAGATAGAGGTACTAATAGAAACATTACATCAAAGATCCAACAGTGATCACTCCCTTTGTTTAGTGATTAAGCAGGCACCGTTGCCAAATGGCTGACCTCCTGCTCTCCGCTTTCCCTAGAGTTCTACAGAAGGGTCTAGTCTGGCTGCCCTGGAGGTGGGGGGGGGGGGGGGGGGTAGTGTGGGACAGGGTTGAGGCAGGGGCAGGGTTGGGGGCGCAGGCAGGAGCTTGTGCATTTTGTGCTGGGGGGCAATGTTGGACGGTTGGGGGGCAGCAGGTGTAGGAAGTGGTTTGGTGGGCAGTGTTGGGGGTGGGGCCTAGTGCGCTGTGTGCCACTGCAGTCTCCTAAATGGGGAGCAGACTTCAAAAACTCCAAGCCCCAGCTGAAAGGCATTTAATCAATTAACCAAATAATCAATTATCCAAATGAAATAGTGCCCACCCATCCCATTCAGACAATAGAGGTTCCCCATGTACTTAGTCTAAAAAAAAAGAGTATTGGAGGAAGACATGCAAGTTGCAGGCTCCCTTTTACTATGTCCCAGCTCATTTTCATAGGGAGCAAGCAGAGTGTAACATAAGCTTTGTATTAGCAACAGAACAGTGGAATCATGGATGTGGAGAACCATCAATTATCCAGGATATGAAACTACTTCTAATGAATTAGAGTAACAGTAAACAGCAACATTCCACTGTTATGACAAATACCTTTTGAATATTTGTCTAAATGCAAAAACAAAAGAGGATTCTATAAACACTGTACTCCATTATCCTGGTTATTTTCAGATCAGACTTGACCCCAGGTCCCAATACCAAATCTTCCTTTAGAACTACCAGCTTTTTTCCCCCCCATTTTTACCAAAGCTAATCATATCTTGAAACTTATCCAAATAGGAAACATTGTATGGGCTGCAACATTCCCACCAACCTTCAGAACATGTGTGCTGTAGATAAAGTACTCACCATGAAACTAAAAAAGTTAACTACTGCAAGCAAGAACATGGAGGAAAAGAAGGAAATCCCTGGGGGGAAAAAAGATGCAAGTAGTTAGTAGTAAATAAAGACATGTTTACATAGCATATTTCACAAGGTCAAAAACAACAAAGCAATTCAGTTATTTGGATACTTACAAGTCTAGTTGCTTTTGTAAGGTGACAGTAAAATCTGCTCCCAGCAATCAAATACAAAAGTCTATTTTAGGCATTAACATAATTGTTTACTGGGACACTGCAAATACTTGAGTGAATAGCACCCAAAGGGCTCTTACAGTCACCTAAGGCAGACAGAATCTGCACAGCGACCTTTCAAAACTGCTTTGGAATGCAATCCTGAAATAAGTACTCCAACCTCTGGAGAGGAACTTGGAAACCCACACCCAAACACAGGATACTTCGATTCCTTTAACCTAGAATCAAGGTACTGCTTCACAATGGCAGGGTAGGTCAGTGGTTCACACAGCTGCATCAGAATGCCAGGGTCCTGAGTTCCATCCCCACTTTGGGGGATTGTCCTGTGGAGTTTGTCTATTATTATTACCATCTCTGCATGAGTTCCTCCCACAGTGCAATGATGCACATGTTAGGTGGATCGGTTGTGCCAAATTGCCCATAGTGTCCAGGGATGCGTGGATTAGCCATGGGAAATGCAAGGTGGGGGTGGGTCTGGGTGGCATGTTCGTCGGAGGGTCAGTGTGTGGATCAGTGGGCCGAATGGCCTGCATCCTCACTGTAGATATTCTATCCTTCACTAGAAGGAGTGGGGTTTTTTTCTTCGATATTTTAGGAGGAAAGGTGAAATGGTGCAGCTTTTTAAAAGCGGAAACACCAGGAGTGTTATGTGATCTCGGAATGAGATCAGGGTGGGGTGTTGGTTAGTTCGGTGCAACACTGGTTAACGTTAGGATGTACAAACACACGGAGAGACCCCCGTTTCCGCTGGGTGAGGGGGCTGCATATGGTCCTAAAGAAATGTTATGGTCAGTCACCAATTCGACATTGATCGTTGCTACAGGAATCGCCCAGTTTCGTTTTCATTCGGTTGACGTGACGCAGGGAAAACTACTAACTCAAGGTAGGTGAGAAATATGACAAAAAAAATACCGAAAGAGTTAGACAAAGTGCAGTGACTCCTTGGGGATTCCTATCCAAGTTAGTTTTGGGGTGCGGGGAGGGAGACGCGGGAAGTCGTGGAAACGACACGGAAAATAAAACAGATGGAATTAACACAAAGTCGGAGGGAAGCTCCTGCAATAAGGAGCCCCCCGAATAGAGATCTTACCTTGAAAAAGATGGAGGACAGCAGAAAGCATCTTGCCCCTTTCGGGGCAACGCCCGCCGTGAAAAAGAACAAACAACTCCGAGAGCAGCCTTTTATAGTCCGCTCTGAACCAATCACTGAGAGCTCGGAAAGCACCTCATCACTCTCCACCTCCTGGTGTAGATCTTAGAATCAGTGCAGTGTGGAAGCAGGCTCTTCAGCCCATCGAGTTCACACTGACCCTCCGAACAGCATGCCGCCCATACCTACCCTCTACATCTCCCATGATTAATCCAACTAACCTACTTTACTCAGAGTGGTACAGGTGTGGAATGCCATACCTGCCAATGTAGTTAGCCACATTAGGGAGATTTAAACAATCCTTGGATAAGCACGTGGATGATGATGGGATAATGTAGGGGAACGAGCTGAGAATAGTTCACAGGTTGGCGCAACATGAAAAGCCGAAGGGCCTATTCTGCACTGTATTGTTCTATGTTCTATGTTCTAATCTACACATCCCTGGACACTATGGACCAACCCACCTAACCTGCACATCTTTGGACTGTAGGAGGAAGCCCACACAGACACGGGGATAAGATGCAAAGTTGCCCAGGTCCCTGGTGCTGTGAGGCAGCAGTGCTAACCACTAGGCCACTGTGCCGCCCGTGCTTAACAGCCTGAACAGCGGGACAACAATAAATGATTTACATTTACATAGAACAAAACCAGAAGTTGTTGAGAAGCTCGGCAGGTTTGGCAGCATCTGTGGAGACAAAGCGGAGTTAACCTTTCAAATCCAGTGTCCTTTAAAGTATGTATATAGCTTATATGTAATGAGAGCTCTTGGGGTGTAGTTCTTATCTCTGAGCTAAGAGGTTTGGACTCAATTCCTATCTTCTCCAGAGGTGTATAATAGCAGATCTGACCAGATTGATTAAAAAATATCAAGCCGCTTTGTAGAAAAATTGTACCAATTTGTTACACAGGCTCAAAGATCTTTCAGGAAAGAATGGCAGAGCTTAGTTTGACTCTTTACAAAATGAGCATGGGTGGCAAGACCAGCAACTGTTGCCAGTCCCTAACTGCCTTTGAGAAAGTTTGGACAGGGTGGTTACTGGGGCCAAAGCAACTAAAGGCACAGCCATCAGTGATGGAACACTAGGAATACACAGAATTCAGAACTGGAGGGCTGCAGTAAATCTTGGATGGTGCTCAAGTTGGAGGAGATAACTAGGTAAGGGTGAAGCCATTGGGAAGCAGTATCAACATAATTCTATCTCTTCCTAACATTTTTCAGCATTAAATTAGAGCATTTGAGATATTATTGTAATCTTAAATATCCCCAAAATCACAGCAACTCCCACCATCCACATCACTCTACCACCATGGTGAGAAGCCAATCTGATCCAATTGGCTGGTATTTTTATGCAGCACATGCTTTTAATAAAAGCACAGCTTCATCAAGGGGAGATCATGCTCAACAAATCTGTTAGAATTCTTTGAAGAGTTAACAAGCAAGTTAAGCAAAGAAGAGCTTGTGGACATGATCTGTTTGGGTTCCCAGAAGGCCTTTGACAAGGTTTTACACAGGAGGCTGCCAAATAATGACCATGGTGTTAGGGGCCAAGATACTGTCATGAATAGAGGATTGGCTGGCTGACTGACTGATGACAGACAGTAGAGATAAAGGGGTCTTTTTGAGCAAGGCAGCCAGTGACTGGTGGAGTTCCTTAGGAGTTGGTGTTGGGATCACAACTATTCACATTATACAGTAACGATCTAGCCAATGGAACTGAAGGCATTGTTGCTAAGTGTGCAGATGACACAAAGATAGGTGGAGGGACAGGCAGTGTTGAGGTAGGGGGAAAGCTGCAGAAGAACTTGGACAGGTTGAGAGAGTGGGCAAAGAAGAGGCAAATGGAATAGAATATGGAAAAGTGTGAGGTTATACACTTTAATAGGAAGAATAGAGGCATAGACGCATAAATGGGAAAGGCTTCAGAAATCTGAAGTGCAAAGGGACTTGGGAGACCTAGTTTAGGTTTCTGTTAAGGTTAAATTGGATGGAGGGGTCTGATTCCGTGCTGTACATCTCTATGACTCTTTAGCGTGCAGGTTCACTTGGCAATTAGTAAGGCAAATGCAATGTTAACATTCATTTCAAGAGGGCTAGAATACAAAAGCAGAGAGGTGCTGATGAGGCTCTAGTCAAACTATGTTTGGAATATTGTGAGCAGTCTTGGACCCCAATTCATTGAGTGTATTTAAGACAGAGATAGATAGGTAAGGGGATCAAAGGTATGGAAGAAGATAGGAGAGTGGAGTTGAGAAACATATTGGCCATGACTGACTAGTGGAGCAGTCAGGAAAGGCCAAATTTTCCTCCAACGTCTTTCAGTCTAAAAGTACTAAAAAATTAAACATTAAAAATATAACACATAGGTAGTAAGTTAACCTGGAGCAGTGCTATTTTCTGGGTCTGTAGATCTTAAATGTGCAAAATAGCCTTTAGTAGAGTGATGCACTCTTCCTGTTGGATGTGGGAGATTGGGGAGAGTTTCCATGTTACTGATTATTATGTCTGAAGGAAGCGTGTTTGGTTGTGAATCCTATCATATTGCATGGATCAGTTGGAGCAGCAGTTAAAGGCAATGAGGAATTTACAGGAGCTAGGGGATGTGATGGATGGCAGTTGCAGCAAGGTAGAAAAACTGCAGATATGGTCAGGTAGATGGGTTACTTCTAGGAAAGGGAGGAGAGGCAGGTAGTGCAGAAGTCTCCTGTGGCTATCCCCATCTCAAACAAGTATGCTGTTTGGAAAATGTGATGTGGAATTGCTGGTGTTGGACTGGGATGGACAAGGTCAGAACTCACAAGACACCAGTTTATAGTCCAACAGGTTTATGTGAAATCGCAAAAGTTTTTCAATTGCTGTTCCTTCAGGTGAACTGGAAGGAAGAGCACAGGCACAGAACTTGTTGGTGGAGAGATCATTGCAAATTAAGAGTGTCAAAAGATAGTACAAATGGTGCGAGTGGAGTGTTGACAGGCTGAATAACAAGTCGTTGCAGGTGTGGCAAATGGTGTGAGTAAAGTGTCAACAGAACAGCAAGTGAAGGGATAACCTGTGATCCGATTAATTAAGGCAGAATTTACAAAAAAATCAAAAACACGATGGTACTAATGACAAACCAAATGGCTGGCATAATACATTAGGCATAAGAGTCATGCCTATAAATTCTATGCTTCCCTCCACTTCACCCGATGAAGGAGCGGCACTCCGAAAGCTATTTCACATAAACCTGTTGGACTATAACCTGGTAAAAACAATGACTGCAGATGCTGGAAACCAGATTCTAGATTAGTGGTGCTGGAAGAGCACAGAAATTCAGGCAGCATCAACCTGGTGTCTTGTAACTTCTGGTTTTGGAAAATGTGGGGAGTGATGCACTGTCTGGGGAATGCAGCATTGACAGCCAGGTTTCTGGTACTGAGACTGGCTCTAATGTAACAAGGCATATGTCAGGTTCTAAGTGATCGATTGTGATAGGGGACTGGATAGTCAGAGGAACAGACTGATGTTTCTGTGGCGACAACAAGACATCAAGATCATGTGTTTCAACCCTGGTAACAGAATAAAGGATATCTCTAAGAGGGTGTAGAATATTCTCAAAGGGGAGAGGGAGCATCAGGAGGTCATTGTACACATTGGAACTGATGACATAGGAAGAGAAAAGGATGAGATTCTGAGGAGAGAATATAGGAAGTTAGACAGCAATTTCAAAAAGAGGTTCTCAAGGGTAGTAATATCTGGATTACTCCCAGTACCACCAGCTAGTGAGGGTAGGAATAGGAGGATGGAGCAGATGAATGCATAGCTGAAGAGGTGGTGCAAGGGAGAAGGAATCACATTTTTGGATCATTGCAATCTCTTCTGGGGTAGAAGTGACCGGTATAAGAAGGATGGATTGCACATGAATTGGACAGGGATTAATATACTGGCAGGGAGATTGGCTCCATGTGCTCTGGAGCATCTAAAGTAGTTTTATGGGTGGGGTGAGGTGGATTGGGTGGGCGGGGGATGAGTTGCGTGGAGTGTTAGCCAGGCAGACAGTGAGAAAGGAGATTAGTCTGAGACTGGTGCAGTTGGGAAAAGGAGCAAGTCAAATAGTCAGGGCAGGCAGGAACAAAGCAGAAACGACTTCCGACTAATAAATTAAACTGCATTTATTGCAATGCAAGAAGCCGAACAAGTAAGACAAAAAAATCAAAAACACGATGGTGCTATTTAATAGGACTTCACTCAGGCAGCCATTTACATTTTGTAACTGTATTTGTCAAATCCCTTTGGATTCTTCTTAACCCAATTTATGTGCCCTTTCTGCCCTCCTGATTTTCCTCTTAAGTATACTTCTACTGCCTTCATACTCTGAGGATTCACTTGATCCCAGCTGTCTATACCTGACCTAGGCTTCCTTCTTTTGACCAAAACCACAATTTCTCTCATTGGACTGGAATATCATAGCCATTACAGAGACGTGGCTCAGGGATGCACAGGATTGGCAGCTTAATGTTCCAGGGTATAAATGCCATAGAAAGAATAGAAAGGGGGCAAGAGAGGAGGGAGAGTATCATTAGGGATAACATTATGGCTGTACTTAAGGAGGATATCCCTGAAATACATCCAGGAAAGTTATTTGGTTGGAACTGAGAAATAAGAAAGGGATGATCACCTTATTAGGATTGGAGTATAGACCCCTCAAGAGTCAGTGGGAAATTGAGAAACAAATTTGTAAGAAGATCTCAGTTTTCTCTAAGAATAATAGGGTGATTATGGTAGGGGATTTTAACTTTCCAAACATAGACTGGGTCTGCCATAGCGTTAACGGCTTGGATGGAGAGAAATTTGCTAAGTGTGTAAGAGGAAACTTTCTGATTCAGTATGTGAATGTACCTACTAGAGGAGGTGCAATCTTGATCTACTCTTGGGAAGTAAGGCAGCGCAGGTGACTGAGTGGGGTAGCACTTTGGAGCCAGTGACTGTAATTCTGTTAGTTTTAAGATAGTGATGGAATGGATAGACCGGACCTAAAGTCGAAGTTCTAAATTGAAGGAAGGCCAATTTTGACGGTATTAGGCAAGAGCTTTCACAAGTTGACTGAGGGTGGATGTTTGCAGGGAAAGGGATGGCTGGAAAATGGGAAGCCTTCAAAAATGAAATAATGAGAGTCCAGAGACTGTATGTTGCTGTTGGTGTAAAGGGCAAGGCTGAACGGGTAGGGAATTCTGGATGACGAGAGAAATTGTGGTTTTGGTCAAAAGAAGGAAGCTTATGTCAGGTATAGACAGCTGGGATCGAGTGAATCCTTAGAGTATGGAGGCAGTAGAAGTATACTTAAGAGGAAAATCAGGAGGGCAGAAAGGGGACATGAGATAACTGATAAATTGGGTTAGGAACAATCCAAAGGGATTTTACAAATACAGTTACAAAATGTAAATGGCTGCCTGAGTCCTAATTAAATACCTGGACGTTTTTCAGGAAGGTCTAGGGACTATCAAAGGAGCCAAAGTCACCTTGCATATTGACCAAGAAGCAATTCCCTGATTCTGCAAGGCCTACTCAGTGCCATTTGGGCAAAAACAGAGGCAGAAATCAGGAGGCTGGAAAGCAAATCATCTTGCAGAACCTGTTATACCAATTATGAAGCCAATGGGTTTTTAAACAAATGATAAACCATTTTTCGCAGCTGGATGAATACCCAATCATTCGCACAGAGGATTTATATTCAAAGCTGGTGGTGGGTGGGGGCATGGAGCTCTCCTTCACAAAGCTGGACTTGAGCCATGCGTAGTTGCAACTGCAGTAAGATGAGGATTCTCAAAAGTATGCTACAGTTAATACCCATAAGGTTTGTACTAATATACAAGACTGCCATTTAGGGTATTGTCACCTTGTACAATTTTTCAGTGCATACTAGCCAAGGTGGAGTTATTTCAATGATGAACATGATTGTGGTGAAAACACATCGGTTCTCTAATATCCTTTAGGGAAAGGGATTGCTCTCCTTACTTGGGCTGGGTCTACATGTGACTCCAGATCCATTGCAATGAATTTTAACTGACCTCTGGGCAATAAATGGTGACCTAACCTGCAATGCCTACATCCTATAAATGAATCAAAACGTTACAACAGGACATGGGAAGAAACAGTTAGTTTCATGTAAGATGCAGTTCAGAATTCCACAACGTTTGAACTAGCATTCCTTTTGTGATGGCAGATAACATTTTCTTATTTAAAAAATTCAAGTTATGGGTTGTTTTACATTGAATATTATATATTATTTTAGTGTATTGTGGAGTGCATCAGCTTTTGTGGACTTTGTCTGTTGAGCACCCACTTCATTTGTTATAGACATGACATCTCTTAGCATTTCTAGCCTAACTTCATTTCAGAAGGTAGGATGAAGGCACTTTTGCCATGGTGTTAGGAGGTTATTCAGATATATTGATCCAGTGATGAAGAGACATTAGCCAACCATATGTTTATATCACAGTATGGTGAGTGATTATACAGGCAATAAATAGTGGTATTGAGGACATTACTGGAACACTGACATTTTGACTTACTATGTTACTAAAAAGAAATTACATTGGAAACATAAAAAAAGGTACAAGACAACTGATATAATTTAAGATTTTGCTTTATGGGGAGATCTAAGATGACTGCAGTCTGAATGGTCTGCTGTGCTGGGCTCTGTGCCATACCCTTGGGCAAGGTGAACATTTACCCCCACCCCACTTTCAACCACTCCAAGGAGAAAAAAGTATTAATTTAAACTTACTGATTATTTGGAGCTGTTGAAATCACCTGAGACACCATCAGGCCAGGATGAAGACTGGTAAAGGAAAGGAGCCGGAAGGAGGACAGCAGACAGGGCACTCCCCTACTGCGTCGGGGCTGCCTGCAGCCAGTGCTCAGCCTCTGGAGACGGCCCCTCCAGATCCAGCAGGACAGTAGCACTTACTCTTGGAGTTTGCTAAACTCCGAGAGTGGATTCAAGCAGCAGTGGAACCATTATCTGCCATGCTGAAAAAACATGAGCAGGAAATCCAGATCTTGGGACGAAGACTAGAGGCAGTGGAGGAGAGGACTGCGGCATCGGAGATCCTGGCGGAGGTCTCGGGAGGAAGGACCCGAATGCTGGAAGACCAGGTTCGGGTCCTTCAGGATCAAGTCGATGATCTAGAAAATAAAAATAGAAGGAAAAGCTTATGGGTCCTGGAACGCGAAGAAGGCGAAAACCTCGTTGACTTCCTGTAGGGATGGGTCCCGAAGTTCCTACAGTTAGAGTTGGAGTCAGTCCTGGTAAGCGTGGAGCGGGCCCACTGGATCGCAATGTGCAGCTCCAGGCTAGACCGCCCCCCTAGCGGTCCTACTGCAGCTCCTGTACTATAGAGAAAAACAACTACATCTTTACACATGAAAGAAGTGAAACTATCACTGTATTCTAACAGATGAAAGGCTTAACAGACAATCAATTTTTCAATGTATAATTTCAGTTACATCACACTCCAAATTTTTTCTATAAATTCTGTGTTACGATCGAGCCCTCCACAATCACCTGATGAAGGAGCGTCGCTCCGAAAGCTAGTGTGCTTCCAATTAAACCTGTTGGACTATAACCTGGTGTTGTGTGATTTTTAACTTTATAGAGAAAAACAGTTAATAGTAGAAGCAGCAAGAAGACTGGGAAGAAACTCACAAGCTTCAATGTGCAAAGACTCAAGGATAATGTTTTTTCATGATTTTTCAGGAGCCCTGGTCAAGAGGAGAAGGACATTTGATGATGTTAAAAAAGAATTAAGGGACCTAAACGTCCAATAGTCCATGAGGTACCCGACCGTGTTGCGTCTCGTCCACGGGGGTCGGTATATACTTTTGACTCCGCAGAAAAGACTTTGTGAAGTCTCTGAAATGAAGGACCTGAGTTGGGATTGGAGGGGAGGGGCCATTATTGTGGACATTGGTTTGGGGTTTTATTTTAATTACCCTCCCCTTCCTATTTCCCTCTCCCCCTTCCCCTCTTCCCTTTTTTTGTGGTTATTGGTTGTACATTTTTTGGTTTCTTTGTAAAATTGGAACTATCTTATATATCAGTCGGTTGGATATTATCTAGATTCTGGATTAGTGGTGCTGGAAGAGCACAGCAGTTCAGGCAGCATCCAATGAGCAGCGAAATCGACGTTTCGGGCAAAAGCCCTTCATCAGGAATAAAGGCAGAGAGCCTGAAGCGTGGAGAGATAAGCTAGAGGAGGGTGGGGGTGGGGAGAAAGTAGAATAGAGTACAATAGGTGAGTGGGGGAGGGGATGAAGGTGATAGGTCAGAGAGGAGAGGGTGGAGTGGATAGGTGGAAAAGGAGATAGGCAGGTAGGAGAAGTCTGGACAAGTCATGGGGACAGTGCTGAGCTGGAAGTTTGGAACTAGGGTGAGGTGGGGGAAGGGGAAATGAGGAAACTGTTGAAGTCGACATTGATGCCATGGGGTTGAAGTGTTCTGAGTTATCTAGATTTTTTCTTACTGCTTTTTTTGATCTTACATTTGGGGTGACTGTATTTGTGACTAAGATGACGGGGGGGATTGGTATCCACTGTTTCAGAATGTAAATAGCAAGTTTTCCTCGTTTGTGAACTGCCTGGGGATAGGGCGCAGCCTCAACTAGAGGGAGTTAAGATGGTAATAAAGATTGGAAAGATCTCAAGTGAATGGGGGATTATTTGGGTGTTTGTTTCAGTTAAATGTAGTGTTGTTTTTAGATGTAGTTGTTTTTATAGGAATAGTTTTTAGATTTCATAGATTTAGTATCTTTGTAACTCATCACACCTCAGATACATTCCTTCCTCCTGGGAAACCATAGGCTGCCCTGGATGACCATGGTTAGTGATTTGTTCAGGTGGTGCACCTGGAATATAAAAGGGAGCCATTCTCCTGTTAAAAGAAAGAAGGTCTTGTCGAGCTTTAGTAAGGAAGGGGTGGATATTGCCCTGCTGCAAGAGACGCACCCAACTGACAAGGAACATCTGAAACTGCAGCAGGGGGGTTATGACAGGGTGTTTTTTTCATCCTTCAGCTCTAAGAGTAGAGGAGTGGCTATACTGAAAAGAAGGAACCTCCCTTTCCAGATAACGGAGCAGATTAAGGATGAACATGGACAATTTATCATTCTTAAAGCCCTAATACATGGAGAAGAATACAGTGTTTTGAATATATATTGTCCCCCAGCACACCCTCTTAAATTTCTAATTGATGCAGTGGCTAAATTAATTAATCTTGGGGTTCGCCGTATGATTATAGGAGGGGATTTTAATCGCCTAATAGATCCCGAGATTGACAGGGTGCCAAGAGGCCTGGCAGGTACACCCGCGCAGTCTAAGCAGTTGGTGGATATCTGTGAAGAGTTGGGACTAGTGGATGTGTGGAGGTATCTCCACCATAACAGAAGAGACTTCACGTTCTATTCCAACCCACACAAATGTCATACATGAATCGATATGTTTTTTATGCCAACTGATGGTCTGGACAGATTATTTGCATGTAAAATAGGGAATATAGCTGTTTCGGATCATGCGCCACTATAGATATTAAAGCTAAGGGTAATGGAGCGAGTGCATGTCACTGGCACATGGATTCATTTTTGTTAGGGGATAGTAAATTTATTGAACATACTACAAGAAAATTCAGGACCTTTTGGGATATTAATTCAGGTATGTCTAGTAATCCGGCAATACTTTAGGAGGCCACTTTATGAGGTCTAACTTTTCATATTCGACAACTATAAATGACTATAATATGTTTTCTCAGCTATCTTCAGTCAGGCATCTCGTATCCCCTGCTGCAGGGGATGCAAGAGGCCTGACTGAAGGTAGCTGAGAAAACATATTATAACAAGCCATCATTGGTTAAATGTCAGTGGGTCATAGGCTCCGGGCTGTCCTCAACTCAATACACACACAAGTGGCTAAAAAAGAGATCTCCTTTTCAAAGACTGTTTGAATTCAGAGATAAGCCTGGTAACTATCTGGCTTATTTAACTAGGAGGATAAAAGCCTCCCAATCTATTACAGCTGTTAGGGAGAAGGTTGGTACAATTACCTGTGAACTGAAAAAAATCAATGCTATGTTTAGGGAAAATTTTGGAGAGCTATATCGGTCGGAGGGGAGTGAAGATAGTACAATGGGAATGCAGTCCTTCTTTGAAAATCTGGACCTCCCCAATGTAAGTAAAGAGCAGGTTTCCCTTTTGAATGTGCCTCTAACAGTTCAGGAAATGCAGGAAGCAGTAAGGTGGCAAAGCACTGGGGCCAGATGGATTCCCAACTGAATTCTATAAGGAATTCATAAACATATTAGTGGAACCACTTCTGGGGATGTACAAATACTTTTATACACAGGATTGTTTGCTGTCCACTCTTAGGGAGGCTAATATCTCCCTTATTTTAAAGAAAGGGCAGGACCCCGAAGAATGTACTTCATGTAGACCAATCTTGCTACTGAATGTAGATTTTAAAATTTTATCTTTGGAGAAGGTTCTGCGTCATATTGTAAAAGAAGACCAGACAGGTTTTGTTAAGAACTGCAGTTCCTCTAACCATATTAGGAGAGTACTGAATACACTGCAGGTATGTCAGCAAAGATTGATTCTGGGATTGGTGGTCTCCTTAGATACAGAAAAGACCTTTGATCGGATAGAACATAGAGAATAGCCGTTATCTATTTGAGGTTCTAGAGCGTTTTGGTTTGGGGGCGATCCTTTGCCAGATGGGTAGCAGTACTGTATAAGGATCCTAAGGCAGCAGTTATTACAAACAGTGATAAGTCAAATAATTTTAATATTAGAAGAGGTAGTCGACAGGGGAGTCCTTTATTATCGCTGCTACTTACATTGGCAATTGAAGAGTTAGCCAAAACTATCAGAAAGGACTCTGAAATAGTAGCGCCAAAGGTGGGAATGGGGGAGCATAAGATCACCCTATATGCAGACGATGTCCTTTTATTCTTGGTCGATCCGTAAAAATCTGTTCCCCAACTGATCCAAACAATTCATTCATATGGTAGTTTTTCGGTTTACAGGATGGGGGGATTAGTGGAGGTGCCTAATCTGAAGGATAGAATGCAATTCCCATTTAGATGGTCACTAAAAGGTTTTTTGTATCTGGGAATTTTTATTGCTGCTTCCTTCCGCCAGCTGTATAAGGCTAATTTTCTACAATTACTAGAGAGGATAAAACAGGATTTGCAGCGGTGGGAGGGGTTACCGTTATCATGGTTGGGCCGAATGGCCCTGATTAAGATGAATTTCCTTCCCCGACTGCTATATCCCATGAGAATGCTCCCATTATTGTTATCTAGTATTACGGAGGATTAATGTTGACTAGGGTCCTTTATTTGGTGCCATAGGTGTCCTCTAATTCACTAAATTGCAGCTTTTGCAGGCTGAGGGAGGGGTGGATCTTCCGGATTTGAAGAAATAACAAACAAGTGCTTCATTAACATATGTTGGTGACTGGGTGCAGGGGAATTCAGAATCAATCTGGCTTGATATTTAAGCCTCACAGTTGAGGTGTCTCCTAATTAATTTATTATTCATGGACAAGATGAAATCCGTGACCTAGCAGTGTAAAAGTCCAATTATCTTAAATATGGTAAAAACCTGGAGGATAATGAGGCAAGACGAGGGCAATTGGTCTAAGACTTCACCATTTACCCCATTGGTAGGAGCCCAAGGATTTAAACCTGGGGCAATGGATTCCGGTTTTAAGACATGGGAGAACAAAGGAACTCTATGTTTGGGAGACTTATTCGAGGGAGAGGTCCTAATGTCATTTAGTCAGTTAAGTCAGAAATATGGATTGTCCAATAAGGACCTTTTCCAATACTTTCAGATCAGGGACTATATACAGAGGAAGACCACACTCTTGGCCCAATGTTATAAATCAGTTGCAGAGAAAAGGATACTTTGGTGTATGGGTCCTCTTTCACTTAGTACTTTATATCATTTACAGAAAAGTCATGCTCTGGGGGTTATGGAAGGACTTTGTAAGGCGTGGAACCGAGCGTTACGAGAGGACATTTCACCGGAGATATGGGAAGACATTTGGGGGCATGTAAGGAAAATTTCAGGATGTAACAGAGCACAGGCCTTGCAATTGAAGATCTTGCACAGCGCACATATGGCACCAGAGAGCCTAGCTAAGTTTAAGAAGGAGTATCACCAGAATATCCCGAATGTAAAATTAATATAGGCACTCTCGCACATTGTTATTGGTCACGTTGTAAGATCCAGAGATACTGGAGTGCTATAGTAAGGGTGCTAAAGGACATCCTGGGGATTGAAATTAATATGGATCCGGTATTTCTTCTTTTGGGGTTGCCAAGTTTGCCCTCTCTGGGGGAACACGAGAAGAGATTGTGTAACATTCTTACCTACTGTGCGAGGAAGAACATTCCAGTGAAACGGACGTCGGAAAAGCCACCAGGTCTTATGGGGTGGCATAGGCTGGTGATGGAGCATCTCCCTCAAGATCACCACAAAACATAAATTTTATAGGATGTGGCAGCCCTTTTTAAATTATATTGAAGCCAACTTGTTGCAATATTAGTCAGGGCCCGTGAGAATCTTTATGGGTGCCTGTGGGGCCCCAGGAGGAGGAGACTGGAAGGAAAAGAATATGGGTACTGTGGATGGGAGCCTCAGTGGAGATGTGATGAGCGAGATATTAAGTTATTTGAATGTAGATTAAGCTAGTAGTTATTTAATATGTTTGTAGTTTAGTTTTAGTTAAGCAGATATGTTTGTTTTGGTAGAATTGTGGGTTGTTTATTAACAACGGTACTACACTATGGCCTTGTTCTTTGTACTTTTTTTCTGTTTTGATGGTGTTATTCTTTCATATATAAATGTTTTGTAAAAGGTTTTAAAAAGCTTTTCAATAAAAACTTTTTTTTAAATTTGTTTTATTTATTGGGAGCTGTTTTTTCCCTGCTGAGCGCTCCCCATCTCAGCTAACCAAGCAACGCAGTCAACCAAAAGCAAAGAAAATAAATAAGAAATAAATTTAAAATATTTCATACATTTCACGTGTTTATGCTCAAAGTTGCGCTTCATTTTATTCTTTAAAAGTTATTTCTGTTTTTACTCCTTGCGTAGGTCACACGTTGGTTTATTATGTTGCTTGTAAGTTCAAAGTTCTCTTTCAGTCCATTCTCTTCGATCAGAGGCATCAAAGGCAACAGAAGAGATAACTTCTCAGTGCCTTCCATTTCTTGTCTTCAATACTTTCACTTTCCAGATCTATTCGATCAGTCTCCATTTCACTGTTCTGCGCACTAGTGTGCTGACACACTAGTGTCCCTGCCTTGGACAGGAACTCTCCTCTCCTCCTGCCAAGAAGTGAGATCAATATCATATTATCATAAAATATGATGCAGTCTGTTAAATTTGCATTTTCCACAGGCCATGGATAAGCTGTCAAACAAGAACGGGATAGGTTTTACATTAATGCCTCAAGCTCCAATAAATTTATTCTTCCTTACATCACAACTAGTTAGCCTTTGTCTACTCATCGACAGATGTTTGTTCACCATTCTGTTTAATAAAGGTGTGATTGCACCTCTGAATAGTGCAATCATTTGTCTGCATTATTCCTAATGATCTCCAATCTCAAGCGTAACCAAAGCCTTAAGTTTCCCATTTCATTCCCAGAAATCCCATAGTTGCTATTCTCATCCCTGATCAATTCTAATATTCTCCAAATCACTAATTTTAAGGGTCATTTTATATTTTTTTCTTTTTTTTATAGCAAAGGGCAATGCTCACACCTGTTTATTTATTTTTTCTTATTTTTTATTAACCCCCACACTACCGCCTAACTGCAGTAGTGCTTATTTTTTCCCCCAGCACCCATGGTGTGTGCGTGCAGGTGTGAGACACAGTGAGAGACAAAAGTGCAGGAATCTTTATTCAATTTCCACCACCAGGAAGATAGGAAAACACCCGAGTGCCCAGTGACAAGCACTGCCCTTCACATCAAAGGGCGATGCTATGTGATCAACACAGTGAAGGGGAGGGTAGGGACTAAATCAAAATAGAGTTGGAGGGAGAAATAATGCACTCCACTCCCTGCGGCACCCACCTCTCCCTGAACAACTCCAGGGTGCTGGTGGACACCGCGAGCTCCTTCTCCAAGAACACCCAGGCCCTAACGTAACGGCGGAAGAAGGGCAGGCAGTCGGCCCTAACGACCCCCTCCACTACATTCCATGAATGAATAAATTATGGGTAATGTACCTGGTGTAGATCACAAGTGATGGTTGTGACCATTTCGGACTTCAAGCAAGGGACAGTCAGAACCATTTTTTAAAAGCCTCATTTTTAAATTTATTGAAGTGTAAAAAAGGTTTCCTGAAATTAATATCCACACAAGGAATTTGTCCAAACAAAACTGGAGAATTTATCAAGAGACCTATAATTTGACTGCCCGTACAGTTAAATATATTTTATCTTATTTTTAAAACATATGTCCTTCCCCAACAAAATGTTGGGAGTGTACGTAATGTAAACTCCAGGGGAATCAGAGGTGACTGGCAACTCGACACCAGTGTGTACCTCAGTTGTCCCTCACAGGGTTTGGACATTCAGGATAAGGAAACTATAGAGAGCCATGATTCAATTTTGATGGATTTTCAGTTTGCAGAATAGAGTTACAGCTAAAGAGAAGGTGCAGACAAAGATCAATTCTAATGAGAGGTCTGTTCATAAGCTTGAAAACAGCAGGAAAAAAAGCTGTTCTTAAATTTATTGGTACAGGTTTTCAAACTTTCTGCACCAACGAAAGAGGGTGGAAGAGAGTATAACCAGGATAGGACTGGTCTTTGATTATGTTGACTGCTTTCCTGAAACAGGGAAAGTGTAGATGGAGTCAATAGAAGGAAAGTTGGCTTTCATGGACTGGACTGCATTCTCAACTTCGTAATTTCTTGTGACTTGGGCAGAGCAGTTTTTCTTCAGTCATGAAGCAAATACAATGGCAAGTAGGAGAATATAGTCATCCTGATCTTGGATCCCTTTCTACACTCTAATTAGACAGAACCTGGCTACTGGAAACTAGTCTACAAGGTACACTGTTTAAAATGAGTACATGAACAGAGACAGACAATTTAAATTGTGACATGGAACCAAGAGAGGCTAATGCCAATGTAGGCCAAACTAGCAGGTAAAACAATCCAATTGATTGCTTGCAAAGAGGCAGAAAGAGGTATACAGACAAGATGCGGAGTGGTAGTGGCAGACACAAAAAAGGGAAGTGAGACAAACAAGTGATAAACTTGACAGGAAAGATATGATGTGGAGATGCTGGTATTGGACAGGGGGTGGACAAAGTCAGAAGTCACAACACCAAAGCTTTCAGAGCTGTGCTCCTTCGTCAAATGAAGTGAAAGAGAGCAAGAGAAAGGAGGAGGAGGATGGAAAGAGGCACAAAAGAGATGATTTGGAGATGCCGGTGTTGGACTGGGGTGTACAAAGTTAAAAAATTACACAACACCAGGTTATAGTCCAACAGGTTTAATTGGAAGCACCAGCTTTCAGAGCGACGCTCCTTCTTCAGGTGATAGTGGAGGGCTCGATGTGCTGTTACGATCGAGCCCTCCACTATCACCTGATGAAGGAGCATCGCTCCGAAAGCTAGTGTGCTTCCAATTAAACCTGTTGGACTATAACCTGGTGTTGTGTGATTTTTAACAAAAAAGAGACACACAAGAGAGACCAGCTGAATAAGGATATCCGGGGGTAGAGGTCAATGTTGGATACTGATTATTAACACTAACTGGATGGAGAATAGGCTTGAGTCTTGAATAGCCTGTTCCTGATTTCTACTGTGTTGTTTTCTCTCTCAGAATACAAAACGTGGGGAAGCAAACTGGTAAACAAACTCTAGACAAGTGGTGTAATGTCTATTCCAGATGATTTCTTCAGGCTTCCCTTCAAAGTGAGTTCACCCCACCACACCCAGAAGTTCCGGAAGAAAGTCAATGGAAATTCTATCCCCTGCATAAAACAAACAGACTGAGGACCAAAGAAAATCTGAGTCGGAGACGCTTTTGCAAGAAGAACTCAATGAAATGGTGCTCTTACCCTTTTGGAGGGGGGGAAGAGAGAGAGATATGCAGGAGCCATCGTCTCCTCCCCGTGAACGAGAAGATGCCCACCACCAAAAAGGACAAACAACCCCGAAAGTGGCCTTTTATGCGGCTCGCTAATCCAATCACTGAGAGCTGGGAAACTCCCGCCTCTGTCTTCACTTCCTGAATTACCGAGTAACATGAGAAGTGGGACAACAACAAATTACTTTCATTTATATAGTCTCTTTGAATTAGAAACGTATCAATTTACGACACAGGAACAGAGTTCTTTATGGAGCGAATTTCAGAGATTATTTTAACTCTTTTATGAAATGAGCATGGCTGTCAAGACCAGCATTTGTTGCAGGTCCCAAATTGAGATGGTCGGGGTGGGAGTCCAGAACTGGAAAGGTGCAGAAATCGTGGAGGGTTGGTAAGCTGGAGGAATTGCAGAGAGAGCTAGGACAAGGGTGATGCCATGAGTAAACAATACCAGCATTGGTATATTGCTTCCTAATATCTTCCAGCATTAAATTTGAGAATTTGAAGAGTTCATTGTAACGTCCGATAATCCTACCAGCTTTATCACACCACCATACTGGTAAGAAGCCAATCTGATTCAATTGGCTGGTAATTTTGCACATCGCCCACTTTTGATGAAAGTAAATTCAAAAGGTTGGCACATCAGAATATGACACAAGTAAGCTTCCACTCCTTTTCAAAACTTTGAGCCAAGTATATTTTGCTGATGAAAAGATGTAAAAGTTGTTTGCAGTGCAATTTGCAGTAGGGACGTAATGACACATGGAGAAAAAAGTGGAAAGAGCATATAATTTATTTTCTCTTTAATGTAGAACAAGGTTAGCTTGATAAATGACTAGGTCCAGCTACCATTTCTTTCACTGCTTTTTGAAAACACGGAGATCGTTTAATTATAAGACGGGTGATTTTAAAAAAAACTGTCCAGAGGTATTTATTGGAATCTGTGAACAAAAAAAAAGAGAAAAGGAGGTGAGTATCTTATAGTGCAGTGGCTCTGTCACTACCTCTGAGCTAGGTAGCCCTAGGTGCTGGTCCCATTTGCTCTAAAGTGTGTATCATAACAGATTAATTCATTTGAGCATCATGGTTGCTCAGTGGTTAGCATTGCTGCCTCACAGCAACAGGGACCTGGGTTTGATTCCTCCCTCAGGTAACCATGTGTGTGGAGATTGCACATTTTCCTTAAGTCTCCTTGGGTTTTCTCCAGGTGCTCCAGTTTCCTCCCACAATCCAAAGATGTGCAGGTTGGGGTGATTTGGCCACAGGAGATGCAGGGTTATAGGGTAGGAGGGTGGGATGCTCTTTGGAAGCTCAGTGTGGAATTCATGGGCAGAATGGCCTGCTTACACACCGTAGGGATTCTGTGAATCAAAACTATCTTAAAAAAAAGATGGCAAGCAGAAACCAGAACACATCAGCAACAAGGAGAGAAAAGATGCTTTGAAAACTGAGTAAGAGGGATAAACACGAATTGAATTAAGAATAGAGTAGAAAGAATAGGAATAGATGAAAAAAAAACATAGTGCAGCAAACTAACAACTTGTTGGAATATCTTTGGATTCACAAGTATAGAAGATACACTTCAGACGATCAAGCCTGTACAACCAAAACTATACTAAATCTACACTAGTCCCACTTTCCAGCACTTGGACCTGAGCCTTGGATTCAATGGTATTTAAAGAGCTAATTCAAGCTGTGTGATTACCTGCCTCTACTATTCTCCCAGGCAGTGCATTCCAGTTACCTTCCAGCTTCAAGGTAAGAAAAAGCTCTAACTCTCCTCCAAACCTGCCTTTCACCATAAAAATATGCCCCATTGTTTTGGCCCTTCAACTAAGGGGAAATGTAGCTTTCTATCCACCTTTTTCCATGACCTTCATAATCATCAGCACCTTTAGGTCCCCTGTCAATCTCCTCTGTCCCAAAGAAACACTCAATCTTATCTAGCCTCTCTTCATAGCTAAGTACTATGCAATGAACGGTGAAAATTTGCTGCAGGCACAATTTGCAACATGACGTTGTGCTCTAGCAGAGATTAGGTTTCAACATTTGCAGGAATGGCAATTAAATATTCAATTAAATAGAAAAAAGGCTACAGCAAAGAAGCAGACCGTGTAGCCTGTCATCTGTGCTGGCCAGTGCAATTCTGTTGCCTTATCCAGTGATCCTGCAATAATTTCTTTTTCAGTTCATGAGCCAATACCCCTTTGATAGCTTCAGTTTACTCTGTGTCCCTTTGTGATGTTAATGAGGGTTATATGTTCTGAGTGTTAAAGTCAGTCAGAGGCCAGAAGCAAACAAGAAATCTATTTCCTTGCCCTTTTGAAAAATGCCCAAAATCTGTTTGTGTGGAATTTTGACAGACACGTCTTGAAGTGTTGTATAAAAATATTATAAAATAACTTGCCTGTCTCATAGCTCATTTCCAGCCGTTCTTGGTTGTTATATATTTATGAGGGAGAGGCAAGGGAAAATCTACAGGAGAAATGACATATGGGAACACTAATCAAGAATTTTGTTACATATTCAAAGATGGATGACAGACTAGAGAGAGATCAAAGGCTGCATGAATTTGGCTAGAATTAAGGGACAGAAAAAAAGCTGTTACATTTCAGTGTTTATATCAATAATCTCAAAAGAATGATGAGTAAATCTGTGCATATTTTCAGAAAAAGTCAAAATAATAGAGCCATCAGGGAGTTTGGTTGCCCTAATGTAGGGGAGACAGTGGCATAGTGGTAATGTCACTGGACTAGTAATCCAGAGTAGGTAAAAACAATGACTGCAGATGCTGGAAACCAGATTCTGGATTAGTGGTGCTGGAAGTGCACAGCAGTTCAGGCAGCATCCGAGGAGCAGTAATCCAGCGACCAAGTCTAACATTCTGAGAAAGGTGTATTGAAATCTGGAATTAAAACTTAGCTTAAAGGCAATCTTGTTACTCTCCTTTTGCTAATTCAGTTAAAAACTCATCTGGTTTATTTATGCCGTTTAGGGAAATAAATCTACCATTCTTACCTGGTGCACAAAGTAGACAGGCAGGAGGCTGGAAGAACACAGCAAGCCAGGCAGCATCAGGAGGCGCAGAGGTTGATGTTTCGGCTGTGACCCTTCTTCATTAATGCGGGGGAGCTGCAGATAAAGGGGAAGCAGGGGCAGGGCGGTGAAGTGAGGATGGGTGAAGACAGTTAGGGGGTACGACCTGGTTGGCCAAAGGGAGGAATGAATCCGGTTGGTGGCAGGGAGCTGTGGAAAGGAGAGGGAGCGGCTGGGAAGGAAGTCAGGGGATGGGGAGGGAGGTTATTTGAATTTGGAGAACTCAATGTTGAATCCTTCTGGCTGTAGGGTGCTTTTCCCCCCTCTGTCATCCAGACAGCCCTCTGTCGCACCCCATCCATTCCCTGTTCGACCGCTCTAAACCACCCCCCACAACATAATTAAGACAGAGTCTGTCTTCACCTTTCCCTACTTCAGCATGCCACCCCCACCTCCCCCTTTACCTGCAGCTCCCCCTACACCCACCCCCAGTCCTGAAGAAGGCTTGGATTCCAGCATCTGCAGTTTTTTTGTCTCAAACCAAGATTCTTCCTGGGGTGGCGTACATGTGACTCCAGATCCACAGCAATGTAGATGACTTTTAATTGCTCTCTGAAATGAGCTCAACAGCCCTGTGTGGTCAAGGATTCCAACGGTTTACTATCCTAAGATTTGCCCTCTGGTGCTGGATTTTCCAACATGGTGAAGCAACTTCTCAGCGTCTACTTTAACAAGCCTCCTAGGAATCTTGCATATTTTAATAAGGTGTCTTCTCATTTTTTAAAACTCCAACAAGTACAACCCAATTTGCTCAAATTCTCTCATAAGGAAACCCATCCAAACCCAGAATAAATCTTGTGAATGTCCTCTGAACTGCCACTAATGATAACTTATTTTCATGTTCATGATTTGGATTTTTCAGCTCCTTTCAATTTCTTTCTTTTCCTTGCTACTCTTTCTTTATGATACAAGATTGTGGATATCCCTTCCGTCTTTTTGTGATTGAAAATAGAGCAGCGGGCGAAAATGGGTTTTGTGGAGAGGACATCTGGTCAATATTCCACTTTGATAAGTAGGTGTCAATGCTGTAGCTTTACTGGAACTGTGTGACATGGAGTGAAACAAGTTTAGGAGTACAAGTCTCTAACATTTTACATGGAATACTATTGTGGCTCACAGCTTTTACTGTTGCAGTGACTTCAACTATTTTTTGACATCATCGGAACAATGTCAGCCGTGATAATAGGGATCTCAGGAGGATTAAGTCAGAAATACTTCACCCACTAGGGCATTTCTGGCTGTTGCGAAAGCACCTGTTTTGTGTTTTGCACTGATGTGCTGGGCTCCATGAGGATGGGGATGTTTTCCTAACTGGAGAAAGTGAGGTCTGCAGATGCTGGAGATCAAAGTTGAAACTTTATTGCTGGAACAGCACAGCAGGTCAGGCAGCATCCAGGGAACAGGAGATTCGACGTTTCGGGCACAGGCCCTTCTTCAGGAATGAGCAGAGAGTGTTCAGCAGGAGAAGATAAAAGGTAGGGAGGAGGGACTTGGAGGAGGGGCGTTGGAAATGTGATAGGTGGAAAGAGGTCAAGGTGAGGGTGATAGGTCGGAGTAGGATGGAGGCGGAGAGGTCAAGAAGAAGACTGCAGGTCAGGAAGGCGGTGCCGGGCTGGAGGGATCCGGCTGAGACAAGGTGGGGGGAGGGGGGATGAAGAAACTGGTGAAGTCCAAGTTCATCCCCTGCGGTTGGAGGGTTCCCAGTCGGAAGATAAGACGCTCCTCCTCCGACCGTCGGGTTGTTGTGGTTTGGCGGTGGATGAGTCCAATGACCTGCATATCCTCGGTGGAGTGGGAGGGGGAGTTGAAATGCTGTGCTACAGGTTGGTTGGGTTGGTTCGTCCGGGTGGCCCAGAGGTGCTTTCTGAATCGCTCCGCAAGTAGGCGGCCTGTCTCCCCAATATAGAGGAGGCCACACCGGCTGCAGCGGATGCAGTAGATGATGTGGGTGGAGGTGCAGGTGAATCTGTGGCGGATATGGAAGTTTCCTTTGGGGCCTTGGAGAGAAGTGAGGGGGGAGGTGTGGGCGCAAGTGTTGCACCTCCTGCGGTTGCAAGGGAAGGTGCCGGGAGTGGAGGTTGGGTCGGTGGGGGGTGTGGATCTGACAAGGGAGTCGCGGAGGGAGTGGTCTCTACGGAAAGCTGATAGGGGAGGGGAGGGAAATATATCCTTGGTGCTGGGGTCTGTTTGGAGGTGGCGGAAGTGACGGCGGATGATGCGCTGTACATGGAGATTGGTGGGGTGGTAGGTGAGGACCAGTGGGGTTCTGTCCTGGTGGCGGTTGGAGGGGCGGGGCTCAAGGGCGGAGGAGCGGGAAGTGGAGGAGATGCGGTGGAGGGCACCGTCGACCACGTCGGGGGGGAAATTGCGGTCCTTGAAGAAGGAGGCCATCTGTGTTGTACGTATTTTGAACTGGTCCTCCTGGGAGCAGATGCGGCGGAGACGAAGGAATTGGGAGAATGGGATGGCGTTCCTAACTGCCTCCTCCCTTTGATTGTTCAATTTTCCACAACCAATTGGTAATCAAATGTACTGCATTATCCTGGATGGTGTGAAGCTTTTTGAAATTGGAGCTGCTGTCATCCTGCCATTGGACTGTATTGTGTTATGCTTTTGATTTGTGTCTTGTAGATACAAAACAAGCTTTGGAGAGTCAGGGATTGAGTTACATATCACCGAATTCCCAGCCTCTGACCTGCACTTATTGCTATGCATTTGTGTTACTAGTCCAGGTCCGTTTCTGGTCACTGCCAATCTCCAGGATTATAAAACATTGAACTGTAGATGCTGCAGATTTGAAATGAAAACAGAAGTAACTCCACGAAGGCTGGTATCCATCACCAAGTCATTCGTTTATTTACACATGCAGAGTACTTGATGCTGGTCCAGCTTGCTCAGAGCCAGCTCTCAGAATGAACAGAATCTCTGACACTCCTGTTTATTTATTTATTTATTTATTCTCTGGAATAACTCCACAGAGGCCAGTATCCCATCACCAAGTCAACACTCCTGTTTTTTTTTCTTTGTCTTTTTTTTTAAACCCCCACATTACTGCCTAACTGCGTAGTGCTTATTTTTTCCCCAGCACCCATGGTGTGTGTGTGCAGGTGAGAGACACAGTGAGAGACACAAGGTGCATGAATCTTTATTCAATTTCCACCACCAGGAAGATAGGAAAACACCCGAATGGCCAGTGACAAGCACTGCCCTTCACAAAAGGCATTGCTGTGTGATCAAACAGTGAAGGGGAGGGCAGAGATTAAATCAAAATAGAGTTGGAGGGGAAGACACTCCTGTTTATTTTTTTTATTATTTTTTTTTTCCAATCTTTATTCAATTTCCACCACCAGGAAGATAGGAAAACACCCGGGTGGCCAGTGACAAACACTGCCCTTCACATCAAGGGACAGTGCTGTGTGATCAAAACAGTGAAGGGGAGGGTAGGGACTAAATCAAAATAGAGTTGGAGGGAGAAATGATGCACTCCACTCCCTGCGGCGCCCACCTCTCCCTGAACAACTCCAGGGTGTTGGTCAACACCGCGTGCTCCTTCTCCAAGGACACCCGGGCTCTAACATAACCGCGGAAGAGGGGCAGGCAGTCGGCCCTAACGACCCCCTCCACGGCCCGCTGCCTGGACCTGTTGATGGCCAGTTTGGCCAGGCCCAGGAGCAGACCCACGAGGAGGTCTTCAGACCTGCCCTCCTTCCTCCGTACCGGGTGCCCAAAGATCAGGAGCGTGGGACTGAAGTGCAGCCAAAAACAGAGGAGAAGGTTTTTAAGAAAATCAAAAAGGGAGTGCAAACGCCCACACCCAATATAGACGTGGTCCACAGACTCCACAGCACCACAGAACAAGCAGTTGGGCTGGGAGTCCGTGAACCACCGTAATCTGCGGTTGCAGGGGACTGCTGCGTGCAACACCCTCCACCCCAGATCCCCGAGAGAAGACACTCCTGTTTATATCTGTCAGTCAGGGCTCCCTGATTGGAACAATAGTCCCAATGAGGGAACACATATTCTATGAGGTCCACCTGGCTGACCTTGTTACAATCACTACTTACTAGAAAAATCAGCAGGTCCAGCAGCATCTTTGGAGACAAGTTAATGTTTCAAGTAGAGTGACCCTTTGACAGAACTGGGGGACTTTAAACATTAACTCTGGTTTTCTCTGCACAATGCGACCAGACCTGCTGAGTTGCTCCAACACTTTCTGTTTTGTTTCTAAACCCCAGGATTTTGGTATTAGGGGGTAGATTCTCTCAGATTAGAAATAGTCATTACCAGCCACCTGTAGCAAAATGTTACTTGAGGTGTAAACTGGATGACTTATTTATGCTCAGTCACTTTTCACCCAATGCGAAATTAAAATAACCCCAATATGTACCTAATGTTAGTTGAATGAGGTGGCACAGGACCTGAGATCCACTTTAAATCCTGGACATTGAAAATGACACAAACAACGCATTGACCTTATGTAACATGTAGAGCAACCTGTTTTTCAAGATGTAAGAAGTAGATAATTGATTAGCTTCAGTAAACCACAAGGAATTTTAGGACCTGCCAAGACTTAGAGTCATAGAGATGTACATCACAGAAACAGACCCTTCAGTCTAACTCAACCATGCCAATCAGATATCCCAACCTCATCTAGTCCTGTTTGCCAGTATCACACTAAACCCTTCCTATTCATATGCCCATCCAGATGCCTTTTAAATATTGCAGTTCCTCCAGCCCCTACCACTTCCTCTAGCAGCTTATTCCATACACACACCACCCTCTGCGTGGAAAAGTTGCCCCTTAGGTCCGTTTTATATCTTTCCCTGTCACCCCAGGGAAAAGACTTTGTCTATTTATCCTAGGCACGCCCCTCATGATTTTATAAACATCTGTGAGGTCACTCCTTAGCCTTTGACATTGCTCATCCAGGTCTGTCTCTGGTAACTGCTAATAATATTCAGCCTCTCCCTATAGCTCAAATCCTCCAACCCTGGCAACATCCTTGAAAATCTTTTCTGATCCCTTTCAAATTTCACAACATCCTTCCACTAGGAAGGAGACCAGAATTGAACACAATATTCCAAAAATGGCTTAACCAATGTCCTCTGCAGCCGCAACATGACCTCCCAACTCCTATACTCAATGCTCTGACCAATAAAGGAAAACCATGTTGACTATCTCTAATCAGTCCTTGCCTTTCCAAGTATGTGTAAATCCTGTTTCTCAGGATTCCCTCCAACAACTTGCCCACCACCGATATCAGGCTCATCAGTCTATAGTTTCCTGGCTTGGCCTTACCACCCTTCTTAAATATTGGTACCATGTTAGCCAACCTCTAGTCTTATGCACTTCTCCTGTGATTATCGATGATACAAATATCTCAGCAAGGAGTCCAGCAATCGCTTCCCTCAGAGTTCTAGGGTACACCTAATCAGGTCCTGGGGATCTATCCACCTTTAAGCATTTCAAGACATCCAACACTTCCTTCTGTAATATGGACATTTTTCAAGATGTCACCATCTATTTCCCCACATTCTATAACTTCCATGTCCTTTTCCACAGTAAACACTGATGCAAAATACTCGTTTAGTATCTCCCCCATCTCCTGCGACTCCACACAAGGTCTGCCTTGCTGATCTTTGAGGGGCCCTATTCTCTCCCTAGTTATCCTTTTATCCTTAATGTATTTGTAAAAACCTTTTGGATTCGCCTTAACTCTACTTGCCAAAGCTATCTCATGTCCCCTTTTTGCCCTCCTGCTTTCCCTCTTAAGTATGCTCCTACTGTTTTTATTCTCTAGGGATTCAATTAATCTCTGCTGTCTATATCTGACATATGCTTACTTCTTTTTCTTAACCAAACCCTCAATTTCTTTAGTCTTCCAGCATTCCCTACACTTACCAGCCTTTCCTTTCACTCTAACAGGAATATCCTGTCTCTGGACTCTTGTCTAATTTCTGAAGGCTTTGTGAGTGGGAAATCATGTCTCGCAAACTTGATTGAATTTTCTGAAAAAGTAACAAAGAGGATTGATGAGGGCAGAGCAGTGGGCGTGATCTATATGGACTTCAGTAAGGTGTTCGATAAGGTTCCCCATGGGAGACTGGTAAGCAAGGTTAGATCTCATGGAATACAGGGAGAACTAGCCATTTGGATACAGAACTGGCTCAAAGGTAGAAGACAGAGGGTAGTGATGGAGGGTTGTTTTTCAGACTGGAGACCTATGACCAGTGGAATGCCACAAGGATCGATACTGGTCCACTACTTTTCGTCATTTGTATAAATGTTTTGGATATGAACATAGAAGGTGTAGTTAGTAAGTTTGCACATGATACCAACATTGAAGGTGTAGTGCACAGCAAAGAAGGAGATGGAGTTTAATTCAGATAAATGCAAGGTGCTGCATTTTGGGAAAGCAAAACGTAGCAGGACATAAACTTAATGGTAAGGTCCTAGGGAGTGTTGCTGAACAAAGAGACCTTGGAGTGCAGGTTCGTAGCTCCTTGAAAGTAGAGTCGCAGGTAGGATTTCATTTATTTGGGGAATGTGGAATAATAGATTTGAAACTGCCACTATGCCTTAGCTGTACACTGAGCAAACAATAGACTCATTTTTGTTCTATTAATTATGTAACCAAATCTACACCTGAATATGTTTAGAGAGGTGAAGTTAGAACAAACATGAAAACAAAGCTTGCAGCTGAGGCCAGACAAGCCTTGCCAAGGGAGGCCCATCTGTTAAAACCTACTGGAAAACAACAGAATAGATACAAAAAATAGGACAAGTTGACTGACTACAAACATACAGAAATTCCAGCTCATGGTTACAACACCTGTATGATTTGAGTGCAACTGAATGAAAAGACTTTACACTCAATGAACAAAGACCAGGATTTTTCAGGTGGGGAGGCTGCACCTCTGGGGCCACAATCAAGATGGTGAACTCTCTTAGTCAAACACAGGATCCCATTTTACATGTGTCAGCCAACAAAATGGTAGCTGAGCGGATGTCTGATTAAGGTCTGCAGCCCAACTCCACAAGCTGTCAGCCCAATCAGATAACCAACAGATCAGCAGTGCCACCAGGACCAGTGGCCATTGCTGGGACTCAACCTCAGAATGATGTTTCTAGAGGGAATGTGGGATCTGGTGGCATTGGCTCCAGATAGCAGGTCCCACTGGAGTGTGGGCCTTTTTGAGGCAGGCAGCACTAATGCTGCAGTGATGTCCTTCACACCTGGGAATCTCCATCGTGGGCCAAGGAGTGCCTACAAAAGATGGTAGGACTGGGAAGCCAGCGGGGTGTGCCAGACAGTCTCCCGACATGACAATAAGTCTTCCAGCTGAAAATAAATTGCCAGTGGAGATTGGAAGAGGCTCTTAAATTGCCAGGTAAATTGCTCAATTGGGCTATGGTTGGGCAGATACTGTACTTGGTTGATAGAAAAGTAGCCCTGTACGAGGTACAGCCTTGTGACATTGCTTCCCGTGCCATTTTGCTTTCAAATGGCCCAGGAAATCTGGGTAAATTATTAACATGTAGAGAGAGTCTCACAAATAACAACTGAGTGAGTTAGCAGAAAACAAAAGTGTTGATGCTGCAAATTTGACAGAAAATGCTGGAAAGAATCAGCAGCTTAGCAATCTTTGTGGAGAAAGAATTGGAGTTAACATTAGACTGTTAGTTAATTTGTTAATTCTTCTGCAAATTCACACCGATCAAAAGCAATTCCATTTTAACTTGGCTAATTCAAAGAACCAATCTCTTAGCTCACCTACCTGAGGGGCTCAATTGATTTTGGTTTCTAGCAGCATTTGATAGATCAAGAACACCTATTGTTCCTCTGTCCACTCTTTGAAATTTTTCCTAAAACCTACCTCTTTATCCAAAATGTTGTCCTCTTTTGTGCACAGTATCTCATTTTATAAAGCTCCCATTAAGCTTTATAGTTTGTTTATTTATTTATATATTTAGTGAGGTGGTGGTAATTACACTGAATGTTAAGAAATGATGGCGGGATAGTCTTTTTTTCATATTGTTACTTGTCACTTTATCAGCCTAAGACTGAATGTTGCTGATACGTGGCTGAAATGATTCATCTCCAAAAGACACAACCATTTTCCTTCATACCAGGTATGACCCCAACCAGTGGACAGGTGTCCCCTGATTCTCGTCGACTTCAGTTCTGCTAGGGCGTATGATATCATATGAACTTGTGGGCAGAACAGTTTAGGATCTTGAAAGAAAGAGACCTAATATTTCGTCTTCCTCAAGTCTCTGTGACAGTGTCCATTGTAACATGTAACCTGTAACTAGTTGCTAATATGCAACAAACTATATCTTGTTCATGTCAAGAGACTCTTGTTAGCTCAGGATTGCTTTTTGTCTACCACATTAGACCCAAGCAAACCCTGTAGCTTCTTACCATTGAACAAGATGGTGGCAGCATTATGAGTAGCAATGCATATTGGGTAGTAGCTGCCATGAACATACTTTAGCCAAATGTGCCAAATGGATGATGCATCCCAGCCTCCTCCACAGCTCCAACAAAACAAGAAGCTTGATTCCAATTAGAACAAAGTAGTCCATTTGTTTGACAGCACATCCTTAGACATTTATTCCTTCCAATATCAGTAGCAGCATTGTGTACTATCTGCAGAAATTCATCAAGACCCTTTAGACAGCAACTTCCACTAAAAGGACAAGGTTAACAGATACGTGGAAACCACTTGTTTGTCAATCTCAATCCATCTTGTCTTTTAGTCTGTATCTCCATGTTCTCACTAACATTGCCCTTTTCCAATGTGAATACTGACAAAAAGTATTCATTAAGCGCTTCCCCTATGTCCGTATATTCCACACACAACTTTCCACTACAATCTTAATTGGCCCTAATCTTACTCTAGTCATTCTTTTATTCCTAATATACCTATTGAAGGCCTTAGGATTTTCCATGGTCCTATCTATCAACAGTGTCTCATGTCCCCTCCTGGTTCTTCTTAGTCCTGCCTTTAGATCTTTTCTGGATAACTTATAACTCTCAAGCCCCCTAACCATGCCTTCATGCCTCATTCTTACATAAGCCTTTCTCTGCCTCTTGACAAGAGCTTCAACTTCTTTAGTAAACCATGGCTCCCTCTCTTGACAACTACCTCCATGCCTGATAAGTATATACTTATCAAGGACCCACAGTAGCTGTTCCTTGAATAAGCTCCACATTTCAAGAGTGTCCATCCCCTGCAGTTTCTTTCCCCATCCTATGCACCCTAAATTTTGCATAATCGGAACATAATTGCCTTGTCCCCAGTTATACCTCTTTCCCTACGGTATATACCTATCCTTGCCCATTGCTATTATAAACATAACCGAATTATGGTCACTATTGCCAAAGTGCTCAGCTACTTCCAAATCTAACACCTGGCCGGGTTCATTCCCCAGTACCAAATCCAATATGGCATCGCCCCTTGTTGGCTTGTTTGCATACTATGTCAGAAAACCCTCCTGCACATATTGAACAAAAACTGACCCATCTAAACTACTTGAACTATAGTATTCCCAGTCTGAATTAGAGTGGTGCTGAAAAAGCACAGCAGGTCAGGCAGCATCCAAGGAGCAGAAAAATCGATGTTTTGGGCAAAAGCCCTTCATCAGGAATAGAGGCAGGAAGCCTGCAGGGTGGAGAGATGAATGAGAAGGGGGTGGGGGTGGGGAGAAAGTTGCATAGAGTACAATAGGTGAATGGGGGTGGGGATGGAGGTGATAGGTCAGAGAGGAGGGTGGGGGAAGGTAGCAAAGAGTACAATGGGTGAATGGAGTGGTGATGAAGGTGATAGGTCAGAGAGGAGGATGGAGTGGACAGGTTGAAAGGAAGGTGGGCAGGTAGGACAGGTCATGGGGATGGTGCTAGCTGGAAGGTTGGAACTGGGGTAAGGTGGGGGGAGGGGAACTGAGGAAACTGGTGAAGTTAAAGTCCCCCATAACAACTACCCTGTTACTCTCGCTCCTATCAAGAATCATCTTTGCTATCCTCTCCTCTCCCTGAAACAATTCGGAGGCCTATAGAAAACTTCCAACAGGGTGACCTCTCCATTTTTGTTTCTAATCTCAGCCCAAACTACCTCAGTGGATGAGTTCTCAAACATTATCTCAGCTGCTGTAATACTACCCTTGATTAACAATGCCACACCCCCACCTCTTTTACCATCTTCTCTGTTCTTGCTGAAACATCTAAATCCCGAAATCTGCAACAACCATTCCTGTCCCTCCTCCAGCCATGTCTCTGAAATGGACACAACATTGAAATCCCAGGTACCAACCCATGCTGCAAGTTCACCTACTTTATTCTGGATACTCCTGGCATTGAAGTACACACATTTCAAACCAACATCCTGATTGCCAGTGCCCTATTCCTGACCTCACTACCCTCAACCTCCTGTACACTGGAACTACAATCCAGGTTCCCATCCCCCTGCTGCATTAGTTTAAACTCCCTGAAGAGCATTAGCAAATATCTCCCCCTCAGGATATTGGTACTCCTATGGTTCAGGTGAAGACCATTCTATTTGTAGAGGTCCCACCTTCCCCAGAAAGAGCTCCAATTATTCAAGAATCTAAAACCCTCCCTCCTGCACCATCCCTGCAGTCCCGTGTTCAGCTCCGCGCTCTCCTGCTCCTAGCTTCACTAGCACGTGTCATGGGCAACAAATAATAACTCTGTTTGTTCCAGCTCTAAGCTTCCACCAGAGCTCCCTGAATTTCTGCCTTAGATCCCCACCTTTCTTTCTACTTATGTCATTGGTGCCTCTGTGGACCACAACGTGGGGCTACACTCCCTCCCCCTCAAGAATCCCAAAAACATGGCATCTTGTCAGATCTTACCTAACTCACCTCATTTACTGCTTAACCCACCCAATGAGAACACTCTCAACTAGTTCCAGCCTTGGAATTAACAAAGCTAAGTGCCATAACCTCCTCTCTGATACCTCACCCTCATGCAGTCCCTGTGACTGTACCCAGCTCTCACTGAACCTCATGCTCTGCTACTCACTTACCCTGCCTGCCCTCTGTGTTACCTACTCACTTGCTCAGGACACTTCCCCATCCGACCCTTATAGAATTCCACCTAAAGATATAGGGGGCAGTCCAGTAGTAGGAAATGTAATTATTGACATAATTATATAATATTAATATTGAGGAAAAGAATTTGAGGGTGAGGTATTGTATATGGTTCTGAAAGTGCCAGAAAAAGTTAATATTAAGGGGTGCCATTAGCACCACTCCCTCTAATGATATGGACAGTGCAGATCAAGATCTCAAAGGAGTGCGGCTTACAACCTGGCTCTCTTCAAAGTCTCTGCAATAACATCAATCATATTGATGTAACTTGTTTATGCATTGCTAATATAAGATAAAATATATCTTGTTAATTGTGAGAGACTTTTCTTGGTAGAGCAGGAAGTGGTTTTCCCTAGCACATTAGTTTGAGCAGGAGCCAGTACTTTCCTGCAATTAAACAAGATGTTAGCAAGAATCTTCATCTTGCACAGCTTGTATAGTTTAATAAACTAGCACACTCTTACAACAACACTCATTTCCCATGAATTATTTTTAAAATGCTGTGTGAATTTTCTTTAGTTTTCTTATTTAGCACTTATTTTTGCTTCTGCTGTGAAATGCATTGTCCTCCCAAATTAGCAGACTTGTTCAGCTGTTCAGAAGTCTGAAATTAAATACTCTCATATGACAACAATGGTTTTATTCTTGCTGTCATGGTGACACATTTGCCTTCTTGGCCAAACACTTGTTGTTGTAGATTCAGATGGTTAGATTGTTCAGATAGCTCTAGATGAACTAAGGTGTGATTATGTGAAAAGTAAAGCTGTTGTCTTTGGGGTCAGAGCAAATATTACACACCTCAGAAATAGATTATTCGACTCAACCACAGCTAGCAGTTGTGCTCATTCAAACCTCTACCTATCCATAACTCATTCAGCATAATCAATGTAACATGAAAGAAAGAACTGAAGATGCTGGAAATAAAAAATAAAAAAAAACAGGAATTGCAGGAAAAATTCAGCAAGTCCGGCAGCATTTGTGGGAAGAAAACACGGTTAATCTCCAGAACAGGCGAAGAGTCACTGAATGCAAAACATTAACTCTGCTTCCTTCCTACAGATGCTACAGGACCTGCTGAGTTTCTCCACTAATTTCGATTTTTGTTTATAATCAACATAAACTTCTATCCCTTTCTCCAACAGTTGCAAACAGCTTCCCCTTAACTGCATCTATGCTTTCTGTCTCAACCACACCCTGTGGTAAAGGGTTTTGCATTCTCAAGATTCCGAAGTTACTTTAACTTCTTGTTTGGTTTTTGGTGACAATGATGAACTCAAGTTTTGTGGGGTGTCTAATTTTAAAAACCTGCTCAGTCTATTTTTCAGAAGGCTAGCAGCTTTCTACCCCTGTGCAGCAGCACCACATCGAGTGAGAGCTACATGTCCCACAAACAACACAAGTCTTAGAGAGCCAAGGGTGGAGATATGTCTCTCAACAGCTTCAGGTGCAGGCCCTGTACTGGAGCTGGGTGGATGGGGTCTCCATTACAAAAGGCAGAGTGGGTGTGGGCAGGCCTGATTGAAATTGAGCTCATGTGGAGGCATCCCCACCCTGCCACCCATAACCTTCCTGCCCTGGGCTTAAATGGGCTGAACCACCAGTCTTCTCCCTCCTCCCAGCACTGTAAACACTATGGCTAGGGAGAAAATGGCCTTAAATACTCATTAATTGGACACTGGAGCATCTCAACCAGGGCAAGGGCAGGGCGGCCATACTTAGCCTCACTCACCAACTCCCTCATCCCCAAAAAAATGGCTGCCAGGTCAGAAGCAGGCAGATAGAGTTAGTACAATTTTACAGATTCCCATCACCTTCAAAACTGCCAGCAGAGCTTTGTTAAAATCAGCTCAAATAGAAAGAATCCCAACCTGTTCCATTTTCCCTGATACATACAGATTTGGTGTCATTCAGGCACATTTGGCAGAACTATACATATTACATCACTATCCTAGGTTAAACTGGCATTGCTTGGTTTAATTACGTCATAACAGAATCATGGAATCCCTACAGACTCGATGGGCTGAATGGCTTCTTTCTGTACTGTAGGGAATCTATGATAATCAGGGAACCAATTAACTCGCTACCAGAATATCCCCTAGCCCACTTTGATCAGAAAGGATATCACACCAAAAGGATAGATATGCTTCCCAAAAACACACTGGTCGTCATTAAACTATGAAACAACTTCCCATTTATTTTAGCCACTCTTTTCTACTTTGCATTCTGGCAAATTGGGCTCACCTCACATATCTGGACTACATAATGAACATTCAGTGAACAGGGTTACATACTGTGTAACAGTATCAAATTGCTCTTTGGAGAAACTAAGCTGTTCATGCAGAAACTTTAATAAAGGGCATCAGAAAATCAAAAGATAATGCAATGGATACATGTAGTCTGCTATTTTGATACATGTACTGTACAGTATATACTTGTGTAAAAGTCAAACTCATGTAAAAGTCGCTTCTATGATTTTTGCCTAAACATTCTTTTGGATATCCCTCATGTAAAAATCAACCTTAGATTTTCAGGGACTAAAACCAAAAAATTTAAGAACTGAAGTATGATCCTAGAGATGTTAGCAATTTGATTTCTTGGTATGTGTATAATTAGTAATGAAAATGTATACCAGCAAGAAATGCTTAAAACGTTTCTCTTTGCTTTGTTTATTCCAACTATTCAAATAATCAGATTATGAATAATAATTAAGATGAACAATTTAACATTGCTGGTTTATTTTTACAAGCCTTTTTTGGGTCCTATCAAATATGTATGCTAATTACTCACACATGTTACCTGTGTAAAAGTCAACCCATGAATTCTGGCCTAAAAGCAACTGAAAAATTTACCTTTTATATGGATGGCATGGTGGTACAGTGGTCAGCACCACTGCCTCACAGCACCAGGAACTCTGGGTTTGAATCTAGCCTTGGGTGACTGTCTCTGTGAAGTTTCCATGTTCTCCCAGTGTCTGTGTAGGGTTCTGCCAGGTCCTCCTATTTCCTCCCACAGTCCAAAGACTTGCAGGTTAGATGGTCTGGCCATTCTAAATTGTCCGTAATGTTCAGGGATGTGCAGTTAGGTGGATTAGCCATGGAAAATGTGGGGTTATGGGGATCGGGTGGATCCAGTTGGGATTCTGTTCAGAGGGCTGGTGCAGACTTGATGATCAGAATAGCCTATTTCTGCACTATGCCTGTTAATGCGTATTAACATTAATGTGTAATGTTAATGCCCAAAGCTGTATTTTGGACGGGTAAGCTGCCCTATGTGAAGCCATGAAATCTTAGGAGCAAATCGTACACAGGAGATCCTTTCAGATTTTGGTAAGTTTCTCCTTTGATTTGCACCCATTTAGTGGGGTTGATGATGTCAAATATTTCTCCCTTTTACTTGTGTTCAATTAAATTAATAGGAATTAGCATTCTTCTATTTTTGTTTACTCCGATGTCAGTTACTAAGTTCTGCCTCAAGATTTAATTAACATGGAATTTTCCATTTATAATCACCTACTATTAAAACATTACAACACCTCACCTCAGGGAGTTTCCTTCTGAATGTTACATTGCCCTGACTTGAACTGTATTACTGTTCCTTTACGGTTACTGGATTAAAACTCAGGAACTTCGAACAGCACCATTTTGATTGCAGTGTTTCAAGGAGACAGCCCCCTTATCTCTTCTCAAAACCAATTAAGGATGAGCAACAAATGCTAATCAGATTCATGTCCAATCTTATGTACTCAGTGATAAATTTGAATATCGGAACAATTCCAATCAGATTCTTAAGAAATCATAAATATAAACTGAGCAACACATGGAGCATCCAAATTAAGATAAGATGAAATAAAACACAGCTTGCTTTCAGGGGAACCAATTGTTATGGATTTGTAATTTATCCAAAAGTAAACAGAGACGAAGGTTGATCTTTCACTAAACAAGTCTTATTTTGTTTACCCAGTTCTACTATTGATCTAGAAAACTATATTGTACACGTAATTGTCTTTAAACTAATAAATAGCATGATGATCAAGAAGACTAAGTTGAAAAGCAGCAAGAGAATTTTCAAAACCCTAGAGGAGAGCAGTGCTTTGGATTAAAATAAACATAGTATGTCAGGAAAGGACAGTATAAATTTTGTAGTTTTCATTGCATGTGAAGTATGGTTAACTATATATGAGTTAAGGACTATGATTGGGTTGTTCTGAGAGCATATAGAGACACTTACAGTCACAGGAATGCTCGAGTCAGAAGGTATCTATTGTTGGATGGAATCTTCCCAGCTGCTGAGCCATGGCGAGAAATTTGGGAAGATCAAGTGAGGTGTCCAGCAAAGGATTTTGCTGACATTGAGATTACAAAGTCCCATTTTCTGACCAAATGTTGGATGGCAGGATGAGATTCTCAATAATGAGCAGTGAGAGGCCTATTTGCATGGATTATTGTTCATTCACACCCTCATAATCACCTAATTTCATCTCATTGATATGCAATTTCCCATTTTTCTCACCTGCCAGTGAGAAACTCAATGCTAAGAATTCCCTACATGAAAGTCAGGGCAGTTATTTGGTGGCTCCAGCTGACCATTTCTCCTCCTAATCTCTACCTTGGACACCTGGCAGCACCATCTCAGGCCATGGACAGCAGTGACTGCATGAACCCCACCTTCATGGGCACTGGCATCCAATACATACCAGCCTCACTCCATCGTCATGGACATCTCCACTCCATTTACAGTATGCTTTTGCACTTCAATGCTGCACTGTGGAGTGCACTGGCACCTCTCATTGCAACACTGCCAGGCAATTTTACACATGGGGATGGGCACCAAGCTCATGGTTTGGATTCAGGTGCATCCCAGGTATCCTCACACACTTTTAGTGCTTGCTGACATCACCCTGGTCTGATAGATGGTCAGTGCACTAGATCTGGCATGTTTACTCTGTGTGTGTGTGTGTTTGTGCATGTTTGTGTCAGGGGAATGGCATTTAGACTTGGCAGATTTAATAGATGGGTTAAGCATGGAGTTTGGGAACCTCATAACCATAGGTTAATGTTTGGGTATTCACCAATGTTAAGAGGCTGAGCCTAAAGCTCATGAATTAGGAATGACCACTGTTCCTTTCTGTTGAGCTGAATATAGCAAGTGAACAATGGAAATGAAAATGGCTGTGACTAGTTCAAATCCCAAACACTGTTGACCATATTTCTTTTTAAAATCCCTACAGTGTGCACATCACTGTGGCCTGCAAGAGGAAGCTGGAGCACCCAGAGGAAACCTATTTAGACATGGGGAGAGTGTACAAACTCCACATAGACAGTCATCCGATGCTCAAATTGAACCCAGGTCCCTGACGCTGTGAGGCAGTATGCTAACTGCTGAGCCATTGTGTCAACCATGTGTAACATGATGAATCCATCACACTAAAGACTGTGATGCATGAGCAATGTTTTGCCACCTGGAAAGATGGACCTTGTTGCCAAAGTAGCAATCACCTGTCATGTACCTGTCGCCTATAGGAGCTGCTCAATTCACCCTTGACCCATCCAACATCATGCAGCGTTACAGATGGCAGAGCTCTGTAGTTTCAATATTGTATCTGCAGCTAAGCAGACATTAACACACACAGCTGATGATGAAAAATGAACATGTAATTTCAAATGTATGATTATTTACAGGATGTGTAACCCACGCCACCTCCTTCTCTCCTTCCCACCTGCGATGCCTTGGTAAAGCCCCAGGGTCGACAGCAGGATGGAGGGACCGTATCTTCTGGTGGACCCCATTGGCCTTGTAGGTTGGGTCATTGATGCTGGGGACACTTGACTGGTAGCGCCAGACATGCTGAGCAAATCCTGCCCAGAGCAGGTGGACAGTCCATGGCTTGAATCCAAACTCGCCTCATTAACTATGGTGCCCCTCCTCTCCAATGCTAGCCTGAATCGCCCACTTGCCATAGTCAGAGGTATTTGCACTGCTGTGATATCCTTGGTCACTTGGTCAAGGATTGGCAGTCCAGAATTGCCATTCACTATCAACATGGTGGTACAGCAGCCACAAACCAATACTTCTGATGGCACTAGGTAACACAGTTGTGCACATGCAACTGCATATTCCAACCTCAATTACTGTGTAGGGACCAGGCCACTTGTCCTTGGCTAAATTCTACCGTATAACTCCCTCAATGTCACAGGTACCCTTTTCCCAACGCCATCCGTAGCTGAGCGTTATCTCGCTATTCAATATGGGCCATCGCATAAAGGAAACCTTCAAATCTTTTATTCACCGACACCAAAAGGAACACAAATCAAACAAACAGAAGCTGCCTTTGCCTCTTGGAACAGAAAGAAATAGTTTACATGTTGAAGATCAACAATTTTACTTTCAATGAATGATCACTGCATCCAATTGTCATCTACTGGAACCAAGTTCAATGAAAATCTGCCTGGCTTGTAGCTCCTGACTGCTGTGCTATATCATACAGAGGGTGATGTTTCTCCTTCTGAATTTCCTTCTCTTTGGAAGACTTTTCCTGCTGTCCCAGCTTGTCAGCCTCCATTACATTTCCTCTTTGCCTGCTCCAGTTATGCAGAGGCACAGCATGCTAGGATGATGCAGCACACTCTGACCAGACAGCACTGCAAAGTCACTACCAGATCAAAGCAGTGATCCCTCACCTACGGCAGGCCCATATCTGCTCCACCATAGTTCTGGTCAAAGAATGGACTGCATTGTATCTACACTCCTCACACTCAATGAATTGTATAAAAGTCATCAATGATGGTAGCCCTTGACCCCAGTAACCATCCTTAAAAGTGGACTCTCAAACACAGCAGAAGTATAAGATATAGGCATCAAGGTAGATGGCAGGTAACCAAGGTCAACCTCTAAGAGGAACTGATGATCACATATCACTTTGTATATTGATGAGAATGAATCCTTTCTGTTGATTTGCTATGAAATGGCCCTCTCAGCATGATGTATGGATGGTCTGTCACAGCGTGTACCTGGGGGAAGCCAGCTATGTCACTGAAACCTACTGTATGGGCTGCAGACCTGACCATATCACAGGGAAATGAGGAGAAGCAGTGAGATCTGGTGTAAATAGCATTGGTAACAGCCTTGGTACTTTTGTGGGGAGACAATTGAGAGATCCCACAGAGGTCCCCAGTGATTTCTTGGAAGGAGTCAAATGGATAAAATGTCAATGCAGATGTCACAGTGGCTAAGTGGTTAGCACTGCTGCCTCACAGCGCCAGGGACCCGGGTTCAATTCCAGCCTCGGTTGACTATCTGTGTGAAGTTTGCACATTCTTCCAGTGTCTGCCTGGGTTTCCTCCTACAATCCAAAGATGTACAGGTTAGGGTGAATTGTAGGTTAGGTACATTTGTCAGAGGTAAAGGTAGAGGAATGAGTTTGAGTGGGATACTCTTCAGAGGATTGGCCTTGGGCTGAAGGGCCTATTTCCACACTGTAGGGATTCTATGTCAGCTTGAGGGCCATTGCAATGGAATGGCCACCCACTCCTTCAGATCACAGGTCTTGCTCCAGGCAACATCAGAGTGACAGAGTCCTGGGCAATTCTCAGTTTGCACTGACACTGCACCTCCAATGGAAATGGCATCGCAGACAATACACCCCGGTCCTCCTGTGTATTGTGAGGTACCTGTAGCAGCAACTTATTTTGGGAATACTTTTGGGCATCCATTGGAGGTTGTTGCTGGTCCTGATGTGATAAGATTAGATTACTTACAGTGTGGAAACAGGCCCTTAGGCCCAACAAGTCTACACCGACCCTCTGAAGAGCAACCCACCCAGACCCACTCCTCTACATTTACCCCTTCACACAGGCAGTTGCCTGAGGCGGGAACTGAACCCGGGTCTCTGGCGCTGTGAGGCAGCAGTGCTAACCACTGTGCCACCTTGTCTGTTCTTCCTCCGTTTCTGCTGCATCATGGCAAAAGCAACACCATAGTGCTCTGGCTGGATATATCAATCATGTTTGCCATGAGCCATCACATTCAAACAACAGTTTAACATGCTTCTCCATACAGTGGGACATGGAGCACACCAACAAGAGGACCTACAGCATTAAGGAGGAGAAAGTGAGGTCTGCAGATGCTGGAGATCAAAGTTGAAACTTTATTGCTGGAACAGCACAGCAGGTCAGGCAGCATCCAGGGAACAGGAGATTCGACGTTTCGGGCACAGGCCCTTCTTCGACCTACAGCATTAAACCTGGCCCACTCCCTGGTTTGTAGTGAGACATTTGTCCAGACCACTCCAAGCAGATGACTGATCGCATTCCCCTGGACTGTGAGCAGATGCTCCCCTTGACTGACAAAAGTTCAAAGGAGTAACTGGCGAGCTGGAGTTGCCAGGTACTCACTCTGAACTTCACACTGGGAATTCTCGATGTCCAGATTCTATCTGGTGGGTGGGAGAATGGGAGACTGCATATTAATGAGGCTAGGTTAAGTAATGACAATGGTGATAATGAGCAATAACCCATATTAATAGACTCTTTATCAGTCACTACCATCACTTTAATGTTGTGTCAACATCTATGTCTTGCTCACACTGTTGAGAGGGCAGGACATCTTACTCAATTTCCTAAAGTCACTCTCCATAGCCTATTCACACAGCCACGCCTCAGCCAGCAACTAGGAAACAGAGATGAGACGGTCTGAGGTGGGCTGCCAACTCAGCCTGGAGTGCTGCTCTCCCTCTAGAGTCAAACAGCAACTGACTTAGAATCCTGGGACTGTATATTTGAACAATTCAACCCAACTCTAATTTCAGTCACAAAGCGTTTCAGGTGCTAATAACCCATCATGAAAACTAACAGCATAGCTTTACCTCCCCATGAGGGATTCCATTGTGAGGTGAAACAGTAACTGTAAAAACAATAGAACTCATATTGGCACATCGTGTTTTAGTTATTACTTATTTGTCCACAGCTTACTAGTAGCAACCAGCTCATGTCCAGGCCCATCTGTGTCAGCTTCAGCTGGATTGTCTGTAGAAAGCTCGGGGTTTCAGAAGCTCTGGAAATACAATGGTGTGGTCAGCCCTGGCCATTTCATCAGTTCAGCAAGGTTCATTTTAAAAATAAGTCAAATTTGAATTTTAAAATTAAGAAGAGAATACAGTTTTCTCTGGTATTTCTCTTCATACTCTCTGGTATTTCTCTTCATGCCCTCTGGCCATAATGGTCAGGGGACAGACCAGGGGGCAGCTGTTGGTGTCTTGGCAAAGTTGGAAACTTGTCTGGGTTTGGAGTTCACTGGATTGGCTCACTGGGAAATGATTATTGTGAAAAAGGACAATTCAAAATCAAATGGTGGGATCCCATATAGTGTAGGAGAGGACAGAGAGCTGCAGGAGGGAGATTTTCACAAGTCCCGATATTGACGTCAAGGTCAATGTGCATGGCCAATAAGGGCATGGCAATTCACAAAACTATGAGCTCAGGAGGAAGTTAGGGACATAACAGTTAAATAAAGGGGCTGATTAGAATCAAGAGGAGCCTGAAAAGGTCATCAGAGACAGGGAAAGCAACACAGAGGGGTCATGTCATATTGGACAGGGGCACCATTCTGCATCTCAGTCAGTCTGAAAATTCCTCACAAGGAGATAAAGTTGAAACCTTGTTGTCTTTGATCCAAAGTGAACTATTCAATAACAAGACAAAATGGCTGCCACAGCATGCAGAAAAGTGTGTGGAATAATTTACTGTTATTCTTTGGGGGAATTCTTTGAATTCAAATTCTTTGAATTTGAGGCCCTGCTATGGACAAATACGTTAATTATGCATCCACTGATTCAGCAATAATGATGTCTGTCGGACTTTGGCTCAATCTACCAACTTACTTTCTTCTATGTGTGAGCCAAGTCCTACGTGTTCTTTAAATGAAGCAATAGGAGAAGATATCCGGTCTCACACTTTAAGTTTATTTTAGCAGTAAGTGGATAAAGCATTCAGAGCTCTGGGTCTCGACCTTTCTGTCCCTGACAAACTATATAGTGTGTCAGTTCACGAAGTCTGACCCCTATCCTGCCCCTGACCCAGTCTTTTATACAGTACAAAATGTCATGTAATCATAGAACATTGTGCAAGCATTGAGGTGTGGTTGTCTTCTTGATTGACTGTTGACCTGACTCCATTCTCCACCTTCTCGCGTTCCCGAATATCTGACCCCATGTAACCTCTTTCTGCAGGAGGTGGTGCGAAATAGTTGTTGTTTTTTTACCACAGCTTAAAACATGTCCTGCATCTGCACTCACAGGGCGGCAACAACCCCCGCTGTCTGCCTCACTCTCCCAGCCGCTACCAAGGCCGCCAGTACACACTGCTATTTATTAAAAGTCATTCCTATTGTGTGTTTACATCAGCTTATCTTTACAACTCAGATGTACTCAGTACTTTTCCACTGTCTGTTCGTACATACAAGGGTTACACTACACACTGTGCTAGTTAATGGTTAAGTATAACATTATATCATTAAAAGCTTCTGAATGCCTCAAACTAAGCCATATATTTACATGTCTCAGGCTATCACCACTGAACTGTGTCAGTTATTGGAGCAGCACAAAAGATCAGAAGGACTCGAGTGTCTATCAAGGTTACAGCTTTGCTGAATATTTATCCCAGCAGCTATTTTCCAGGAGCATGCCTTCATGTTAAGGTGGTGGGTTGAATAGGGAAAGGTCAGAATTAAAACTAAAGTGTTAAATTTAAGTAGATTAAATTCACAAGGATTTACATTAATTGACCATTAATTGGACTGAATCAATTCCATTTCAGAAAAGAGCTATTACACTTCATCAGAAAACATCAAGTGGCTTATCAATACCAATGAGTAACAAACTGACCAGCTTCCAAAATGCTGTGCATGCTACATTATCCAGTAAGAATTCCTATTATTTGGACATAAAGAAATGTATCTGTTTTAAGTTCTCCATTAAGTTGAACATTTTTATGTCAGGCTCTTAGAGGGTATACATGAAAAAATTACAGACACTTGTCGATGTTTTCCAAAGCTCTCTTGTTTAAGAAACTACTTTCACTTTATTATTTACAAATTTATTAAACCAGATAACTATCATTTAATCACCAGTTGTTCCTGCAATCTGCCATCAGAGACAAAGTAGATCAGTGATCAAAAAGGGTTAACAAAGATTCGTGAAATTCATGTCTGACTTACATAGCTGAATTTTTTTGCAGAGTCCACTAACATGCTGGCTAGGGGAGTGTCTATGAATATTGTCTCTATGACTATAGAGCAAAAGTCAGTAAATTGAGTCAATGTGCAAGCCAGCAATGATCTTATATAATAGTGCAACAAGTGGAGGGACTGAACAGTCTTCTCCTGATCTGATGTGTTTGGAAGGAAACAATTTGAACCAATCATAATAAAGGTAAATTGTGCAGGTTACATAATAATACATTTCTGAAACAAACCCCTTCTCATAGCTTAATTCCTGAGACACAATATGGATCAAAGGCAAAGAAAAAAATGGAAACAACAGGATTTAAAGTAAATACAACACCATGATCCTGTTTATAGGTAACTAAAACAATATACAGGGTAATGACATATTCTGTCTGGCTCTGTCCTATTAGTTATTTTCTTTGTAACACTTTGAAAGCCCTCAATCATTGGGGCACAATGGCCAAAACACATTGAACTTTTTTCTTCTCTTTGACTCTGCATCCCCATTGTTGGCAACTGATTATTTCCTGACTTAAAAGGTAACTGGGAAGGCTGCTTACAGTTTGTTTGGGTATGTGCAGTTCATCTAGTGTTATCTGATGAGTAACTTTGTCATGGTGTGCGAGATGGTGACATACCTTTTCCAACAGCTGCTGATCCTGTTTCCAGGTATGAGACAATGTTTCAATCAACATTTGAAACATCAGAGCTAAGGGAGCATTCCTTTTAGAAATATAAAGCTAGTCAAGGCAGGATTAGTAGAAGCTGAAGGAATGGAACTTGTAGCAGGGAGCGAAGGAATGGCAGACATACCAGAGATTTAGCTTTGTTTTGAATTTCATTGAGGAATAGAATGTCGACATTGTGGGTTTTTATTTTTCCAAAATACTGTGGAAATCAAGAGTCATGTCATGGTCTAAAAAAAAGGGAGAACAGCTTCACTCAAAGAAATGATGATAATTATGCTGCTTGAAAATATATTGCATAATATGGAGTGAACTTACAGATCACTTAGAGAAATAAAAGTTAAACAAGATCAGTAAATGTTGATTTTTACAAGACATGTAATTGACTGACCTCAAAAAATGATGGGATGAAATCAGAGAAAAGGTTGTAAGAAATGTCATTTTTATAGATTTTCATGACATTTTTTGAATGAGCAGGATGCTAGAACATAGAATATAGAGCAGTGCAGCACAGGAATGGGCCCTTCAGACCACAGTATTGTGCCGAACATGACACCTGCTCCTGGTCCATATTCCTCCATTTGTAGCATATTCATATGCTTATCTAAAAGTCCCTTAAGTGCCCCTATCATATCTGCCTCCATCACTACCCCTGGCAGCGCGTTCCAGACTCCTAATACTCTCTGTATACAAATCTTGCCTCTCACATCTCCTTTGAACTTTCCCCGCTCACCTTAAATGCATCCCCCCTAGTTGTAAGTGATGTTCCCTGGAAATTTCTGGAAGAAGAATCATTAGTAATTTGCGGGAAGGTGTTGGATATTGTTGAAAATGGCAAATTGTGGAAACAGGAGGTGAATAGAATTGTTTGGGTAGCTGATTCAAACAGCTGACATTAATATGCTGGAGGAATGGCCTCTTTTGCACTGTAGAATTCTATAATTCTATTTGATGATCAAGGAGCATGATAAAGGCAAAGCAAAGGGAATTGTGTCTCAAGAGTAAGACGTGTTTGTAGGACAGAAAACAAAGTGATATGAAAAATGAAGGGATGTGGGAAGTGTTGTTCAACAGGGATGTGTTTGGAGTCCATCTTACTTACAATAAACATAATTGATCTCAATTTAAAAATACAAGGAACGTTACTGAACGTTCTGGAAGACACCAAATTTGGGCGGGATTAGCCTCATTCTGATGAGGATTGACATTCTGGCAGGATAGTCAGATTGGTGGCAGATGAAATTCAGTATGTCAAAGTGGAAATAACACAGGAAAGGTTAGGGTGAGCAGTAACATTCAAATCAGAAGATTCTAAGTGAAGGAGAGAAGCTGATAACCTGGTGTGCGGTTCCAAAATCATTTAGGTGGCATTAGAAATGACAAAATGAATCTGATTTTCTGAGTATTGAGTACAGGAGTTGGGAGGTCATGTTGCGGCTGTACAGAACATTGATTAGGCCACTGTTGGAATATTGCATGCAATTCTGGTCTCCTTCCTATCAGAAAGATGTTGTGAAACTTGTAAGGTTTCAGAAAAGATTTACAAGGATATTGCCAGGGTTGGAGGATTTGAGCTATAGGGAGAAGCTGAATAGGCTGGGGCTGTTTTCCCTGGAGCGTCGGAGGCTGGGGGGTGACCTTATAGAGGTTTACAAAATCATGAGGTGCATGGATAGGATAAATAGTCAAAGTCTTTTCCCTGGGGTCAGGGAGTCCAGAACTAGAGGGCATAGGTTTAGGGTGAGAGAGGAAAGATATAAAAGAGACCTAAGGGGCAACCTTTTCACACATAGGATGGTTTGTGTATGGAACGAGCTGCCAGAGGATGTGGTGGAGGCTGATACAATTGCAACATTTAAGAGGCATTTGGAAGAGTATATGAATAGGAAGGGTTTGGAGGGATATGGACTGGGTTCTGGCAGGTGGGACTAGATTGGGTTGGGATATCCGGTCGGCATGGATGGGTTGGACCAAAGGGTCTGTTTCCATGCTGTACATCTCTATGACTCTAAGTACAGAATATAAAAGGAGATAATTAAATGTTAAAAGTGTACAACATCTTAGTGTGGTCTCAGTTGGAGTTACTGTATTCAATTTTGGGAAGCCAATTTTAGGAAAATATTGCGTAGAGATATGTTAAAAGATTGATTTGGTTGCAGCAATAATTAGACCTCATTAATATTTAATATATGGAGTTTTGATTGGATAAAGAATTGTCTTTCACATAATATATCTGCCAGTTGAAAATAAAGTTGTGAATAAATTATAAGATTAGATGCTGTTGTGGTAAGGTGTTTCTGTAATATATCCATTATGGTATCTGATACTTACAGTCTCTTCTCAATGTTAATTCTTTGTTTGTCTCCATTGTATAATCACAGCTTACCCTTTCGTTTGGGCTTTTGCACCTATGCCTGAAGAAAATATATTTTCTTCACCTGTTCAAATCTCATGTTCAACCAACACTTTCTACCAGGAATCCATCCAGTTGACGTTTGAAATGACTTGCCTGACTCATGATGACAGCAGTAAAAATAATGCTTCATTGATTGAATTGTTTGATGGAACTCACTTTGTGAAGATGGTTAAAATTTCCACTGGGAACTGCACCGATGAAGCTGAGCTCTTGCTGTTGAGTCTAAAAGGACAACAGTCTGAGAAGGACGATATCCTTGAAGCTGTGCCTGCAGTCACCGAAGGTACTTAGGCAATAACAAATATAATATGCGAGTGGCCTCCAGATATGAAATTCTTTTCTCAGAAGGGAAATCATGAATTTTCATGAGCTGGTTCAGTGACCAATGCTTTTTGAATCAGAAGATTGTCAGTAAAGCAACTTGCAGCGTCCTCCTTGGTTCGGTGGCAGTACACTTCCCTCTGAGTGAGAAGGTCTTGCTTGCTTTCAAATCTTTAATTCTAGTTTGTCTCCAATTCAAAGTCCAATATGTTGTTCCTGACATTCTGTACCTAGAACCAGTGAAACTGAGGCCTATTTCAATCATACTACAAATGGTTTGTACTTAGCCATGGATTTTAGGTTGCAGAATCTGTTATTTGCAATTTTCTAAACCCTTGAAAAGCAAATTACAGCCAGTTTGATCAAGACAGCATGCATTGCATATGTTATTTGCCTGGCAAGTAGTGCTCTCTGTCAGGAGTGCAAAAACAAAAAACATGATTTTGAATCATTATGTGTGATAACAACCTCATCGTGGTTAGAGATGAGATGTCCCTCATCCAGGAAGAAGACAGGAGGAACAATTTGAAGCATTGTTTGAATTGTTACATACAGCTATAATTCTCTGTTTCTCTATTTTTCATTGATGTCATCACTATTTGAAGTTTTCCATACATTAGTCCAATTAACATAGAAGGTCTGGTTCACACTGCGAAAGTTATCTGAAAGCTTGTTAACAGCCAATTATTTACACTGAGTTGAAATTTTAGACTTGGATTTACATTCTGGATTATTCTATTTATGCAGAATTGACAGGCTGACCAACTGATGGGCTAGCAGTCAAAACGTGTGGCAGTGGAAAAGCACAGCAGGTCAGGCAGCATCTGAGGAGCAGGAGGGTTGATGTTTTGAGCATAAGCCTTTCATCAGGAATGTGGGAGGATCCCAAGGAGGCTGACAGATAAATAGTTGGGAGATGGGGCTGAGGGGAAGGTAGCTTGGAAGGTAATAGGTGAAGGTGGAGGGTGATGGTGATAGGTCGGAGCAAAGGATGAAGTGAATAGGTGGAAAGGAAGATGGCCAAGGAGGACAGTTCAAGAGGGCAGTGCTGAGTTGGAGGGTTGGATCTGGGATAAGGTGGGGGAGGGGAGATGAGGAAACTGGTAAAATCAACATTGATGCCGTGTGGTTGGAGGGTCCCAAGGTGGAAGATGAGGTGTTCTTCCTCCAGGCATCGGGTAGGTTGGATTTGGCTGTGGTGGCAGCCTAGGACTTGCATGTCCTTGGCGGAGTGGGAGGGGGAGTTCAAATATTCAGCCAAAGGGCCGTGTGTGCAGGAGATGTTCTCTGAAACTTTCCGCAAGTTGGCATCCTGTCTTCCCAAGGTAGAGGAGACCATCAAGAGCAACAGACACAGTAGGTGAGGTGTTTGGATGTGCAGGAAAATCTCTGCCGGATGTGAAAGGATCCTTTGGCACCTTGGATGGAGGGGAGGGAGAGGTGTGGGCCCAAAACATCAACTCTCCTGCTCCTCGGATGCTGCCTGACCTGCTGTGCTTTTCCAGTGCCACACTTTTTGACTCTGATCTCCAGCATCTGCAGTCCTCACTTTCTTCTGATGGGTTAGTAGACTGACTGCTGACTAACTGACTGACTGGCAGAATGATTGTCTCACTGGTTGAATAACTGACATCGGTTGGAGAGACAGTTAGAAGCAATGAGGAATTTGCAACAGCAACAGTATGTGATGGATGGCAGTTAAAGGAAGGGAGGGAAGTCTCAGATACAGTCACAGAGCCACCTCCAAACAGACCCCATCACCAAGGATATATTTCCCTCCCCTCCCCTATCAGCGTTCCGGAAAGACCACTCCCTCTGCGACTCCCTCGTCAGGTCCACACTCCCCACCAACCCAACCTCCACTCCCAGCACCTTCCCCTGCAACCGCAAGAAATGCAAAACTTGTGCCGACACCTCCCCCCTGACCTCCCTCCAAGGTCCCAAGGGATCCTTCCATATCCATCACGAATTCACCTGCACCTCCACACACATCACTTACTGCATCTGCTGCACCCGATGTGGCCTCCTCTACATTGGGGAGACAGGCCGCCTACTTGCGGAACATTTCAGAGAACACCTCTGGGACACCCACACCAACCAACCCAACCACCCCATGGCCAAACACTTTAACTCCCCCTCCCACTCCACCAAGGACATGCAGGTCCTTGGCCTCCTCCATTGCCAGACAATGGCAACACGACACCTGGAGGAAGAGCGCCTCATCTTCTGCCTAGGAACCCTCCAACCACAAGGGATGAATGCAGATTTCTCCAGCTTTCTCATTTCCCCTCTTCCCCCGCCTTATCTCAGTCCCAACCCTCAGACTCAGCACCGCCTCTTGACCTACAATCTTCTTCCCGACCTCTCCGCCCCCATCCCCTCTCCTGCCTATCACCCTCACCTTAACCTCCTTCCACCTATCACATTCCCAACGCCCCTCCCCCAAGTCCCTCCTCCCTACCTTTTATCTTAGCCTGCTTGGCACACCCTCCTCATTCCTGAAGAAGGGCTTATGCCCAAAACGTCAATTCTCCTGCTCCTTGGATGTTGTCTGACCTGCTGCGCTTTTCCAGCAACACATTTTTCAGCTCTGATCTCCAGCATCTGCAGTCCTCACTTTCTCCACAGAGATGGGTTAAGTCCAGGAAAGGTAAGAGAGGTAGGCAGCTAGTGCTGGAGTCTTCTGTGGCTATACCCGTTTCAAACAAATATGCTGATTTGGAAAATATAGGGAGTGATGGATTCTCAGGGGAACATAGCATGAACAACCAAGTTTCTGATATTGAGACTGGCTCTAATGCAACGAGGGGTACGTCGGGTTCCAAGAGATCAATTGTGTGAGGGGATTCTCTAGTCCGAGGTACAGACAGATGTTTCTGGGGCCAGCAGCGAAAAATCAGAAAAGTGTGTTGCTTCCCTGGTGCCAGGATCAAGGATGTCTCAGAGAGTTCTTAAGGGGGAAAGGGGCCAGCAAAAGGTCATTGTCCACATTGGAACAAACGACATAGAAAGGGAAAAGGTTGAGACTCTGAAGGGAGATTACAGTGAGTTAGGCAAGAATTTAAAAAGGAGGTCCTCGAGAGTAGTAATATCTGGATTACTCCCGGTGCTACGAGCTAATGAGGGCAGGAATAGGAGGACAGAACAGATGAATGCATGGCTGAGGAGCTGGTGTAGTGGAGAAGGATTCACATTTTTGGATCATTGGAATCTCTTTTGGGGTAGAAGTGACCTGTACAAGAAGGACGGATTGCACCTAAATTGGAAGGGGACTAATATATTGGCAAGGAGATTAGCTGTAGCTGCTCGGGAGGACCCAGGGAGATAGTGAGGAAAGAGATCAATCTGAGACTGGTACAGTTGAGAACAGAAGCGAGTCAAACAATCTCGGCAGGCAGGGACAAGGTAGGACTAATAAATTAAACTGCATTTATTTCAATGCAAGGGGCCTAACAGGGAAGGCAGATGAACTCAGTGCATGGTTAAGAACATGGGACTGGGATACCACAGCAATTTCAGAAACATGGCTCAGGGATGGACAGGACTGGCAGCTTATAGTTCCAGGATACAAATGCTAAAGGAAGGATAGAAAGGGAGGCAAGAGAGGAGGGGGAGTGGCATTTTTGATAAGGGATAGCATTACAGCTGTGCTGAGGGAGGATATTCCCGGAAATACATCCAGGGAAGTTATTTGAGTGGGACTGAGAAATAAGAAATGGATGATCATCTTATTGGGATTATATTGTGGACCCCCTAATAGTCAGAGGAAATTGAGAAACAAACTTGTAAGGAGATCTCAGCTATCTGCAAGAATAATAGGGTGGTTATGGTAAGGGATTTTAACTTTCCAAACATAGACTGGGACTGCCATAGTGCTAAGGATTTAGATGGAGAGGAATTTGTTAAGTGTGTACAAGAAAATTTTCTGATTCAGTATGTGGATGTACCTACTAGAGAAGGTGCAAAACTTGACCAACTTTTAGGAAATAGGGCAGGGCAGGTGACTGAGGTGTCAGTGGGGGAGCACTTTGGGGCCAGCGACCATAATTCTATTAGATTTAAAATAGTGATGGAAAAGGATAGACCAGATCTAAAAGTTTAAGTTCCAAACTGGAGAAAGGCCTATTTTGATGGTATTAGGCAAGAACTTTCAAAAGCTGATTGGGGGCAGATGTTCATAGGTAAAGGGGTGGCTGTAAAACAGGAAGCTTTCAGAAATGAGATAATGAGAATCCAGAGAAAGTATATTCCTGTTAGGGTGAAAGGGAAGGCTGGTAGGTATAGGGAAAGCTGGATGACTAAAGAAATTGAGGGGTTGGTTAAGAAAAAGAAGGAAGCATATGTAAGGTATAGACAGGATAGATCGAGTGAATCCTTAGAAGAGTATAAAGGCAGTAGGAGTATACATATGAGGGAAATCAGGAGGGCAAAAAGGGGACATGAGATAGCTTTGGCAAATAGTGTTAAGGAGAATCCAAAGGGTTTTTATAAATACATTAAGGACAAAAGGGTAACTAGGGAGAGAATAGAGCCCCTCAAAGATCAGCAAGGCAGCCTTTATGTGGAGCCGCAGGAAATGGGGGAGATACTAAGTGAGTATTTTGCATCAATATTTACTTTGGAATAGGATATGGAAGATATAGAATGTAGTGAAATAGATGGTGACACCTTGCAAAATGTCCATATTACAGAGGAGGAAGTGTCTTGAAATGCATAAAGGTGGATGAATCCCCAGGACCTGATCAGATGTACCCTAGAACTCTGTGGGAAGCTAGAGAAATGATTGCTGGGCCTCTTGCTGAGGTACTTATATCATCGATAGTCACAGGTGAGGTGCCGGAGACCGAAAGTTGGCTAACATGGTGCCACTGTTTAAGAAGGGTGGTAAGGACAAGCCAGGGAACTATTGACCGGTGAGCCTGACCTCGGTGGTGGGCAAGTTGTTGAAGGGAATCCTGAGGTACTGGATGTACATGTATTTGGAAAGGCAAAGACTGATTAGGGATAGTCAACATGGCTTTGTGAGTGGGAAATCGTGTCTCACGAACTTGATTGAGTTTTTTGAAGAAGTAACAAAGAGGATTGATGAGGGCAGAGCGATAGATGTGATCTATATGGACATCAGTATGGCGTTCAACAAGGTTCCCCATGGGAGACTGGTTAGCAAGGTTAGATCTCATGGAATTAAGGGAGAACTAGCCATTTGGATACAGAACTGGCTCAAAGGTAGAAGACAGAGGGTGGTGGTGGAGGGTTGTTTTTCAGACTGGTGGCCTGTGACCAATGGAGTGCCACAAGATTCAGTGCTGAGTCCTCTACGTTTTGTCATTTACATAAATGATTTGGATGTGAGCATAAGAGGTACAGTTAGTAAGTTTGCAGATGACACCAAAATTGGAGGTACACTGGACAGTGAAGAAGGTTACCTCAGATTACAACAGGAATTTGACCAGATGAGCCAATGGGCTGAGAAGTGGCAGATGGAGTTTAATTCAGATAAATGCGAGGTGCTGCATTTTGGGAAAGCAAATCTTAGCAGGACTTATACACTTAATGGTAAGGTCTTTAAGGAGTGTTTCTGAACAAAGAGACCTTGGAGTGCAGGTTCATAGCTCCTTGAAAGTGGAGTCGCAGGTAGATAGGATAGTGAAGAAGGCATTTGGTATGTTTTCTTTTATTGGTCAGAGTATTGAGTACGGGAGTTGGGAGGTCATGTTGCGGCTGTACAGGACATTGGTTAGGCCACTGTTGGAATATTGCGTGCAATTCTCGTCTCCTTCCTATCGGAATGATGTTGTGAGACCTGAAAGGGTTCAGAAAAGATTTACAAAGATGTTGCCAGGGTTGGAGGATTTGAGCTATGGGAGAGGCTGAACAGGCTGGGGCTGTTTTCCCTAGAGTGTCAGAAGTTGAGGGGTGACCTTATAGAGGGTTACAAAATCATGAGGGGCATGGATAGGATAAATAGACAAAGTCTTTTCCTTGGGGAGTCCAGAACTAGAGGGCATAGGTTTAGGAGAGAGGGGAAAGATATAAAAGAGACCTAAGGGACAACATTTTCACACAGAGGGTGGTAGGTGTATGGAATGAACTGCCAGAGGAAGTGGTGGAGGCTGGTACAATTGCAACATTTAGAAGGCATTTGGATGGGTATATGCACAGGAAGGGTTTGGACGGATATGGGCCGGGTGCTGGCAGGTGGGACCAGATTGGGTTGGGATATCTGGTCGGCATGGACAGGTTGGACCAAAGGGTCTGTTTCCATGCTGTACATCTCTATGACTCTATGACAGACAAGCAAATTGGCTGACTGACTGCTGACTAACAGACTAGCAGAATGACTGACTGCTGAGGAACTGATGGGCTAGCAAAACTGACTAACTGCAGAATAACAGGCTGACTTGCAGATTGACCAGTAGACTAACCGACTGGAGACCAACTGATGGACTAGCAGACCGACTGACTGCTGAGTAACAGCCTGAATGCACAGAGAGTAAGTTGGAGACTTCTTAGAGTATAATGTCACATCTTGTGATTTTATCTGGCTGTTTTAAAGGTGTAGGTCTTTCTGAAATCTATGCAATAAAACAACAGTTACTCCTTCCTTCATTGGACCCCAGACCTGGCGTAAGTGCCAAAGTTAAGTGATTCTGAAGCAGTGGGAATAGATACAGAACTCCACTATTAAAATTGCTATCAAAATTTAGATATTAATCTATGTGGTTCGGCAGAAACCTGATAGAATAAATTGTTTATGTGTTATTGAATCTATCTGATGTGTACACTAATGGAATTAAAATGGAATGGGGAAGCCTATGATGCAAAGATGGAAATCTACTGCTATCTTTCTTTGCCTCCTCTTCTCTGAACCTTTTAAACTCCTTTTTAAGATAGATTGGAATATTTAGTTCCATTCCAAAAGACAAACACGTAACACTCAACAGTCCACTATTCTTCATTCATATTTACTGTATCACTAAGAAGAGTATATGTTAAAATATTAGGCCCTTTGTAGACTGCACTCTGTAGATGAATGCCTTCAGACATCAAGGACCTAAGCTTTGAAAATTCCTTCCTAATCCTCTGCTGATCTCCAGTTCTGTCCTCTTCTAAGACACTCCTTCCAGCTTTTTTTTTAAACCTAGCTTTCGGTCACCTGTCCAAATATCCCATTTTGTGACTCATTTTCAATAACTTGCTTGATAATACTAACGGAATTGGGGCATTGACTTATCTTTCTACATTAAAGATGTAAAAAAGTTGTATTAACTTTATTGCAATGGCCTGATCCAGTTGTGTAAATTCCTTGTGTAAATTCTCCTCTCTGTTCTATTTCACAATCAGCTTGTTCCTCCAACCAATATTTAAATCTGACCTGGAAAAAGTGGCTTTTTCCCCAACAGATATCATTGTTTGCTTGGCTTTTCTCCCCCAACAGATACAATCATTTGCTTGGTGATAGGTCCTTACCCAAAAATTGCCAAGGTGAGTTTTCAGACGGCATGCCTTGATCTCCAAAACATCACCAGAAACAATTCCTTTTCGGCATTAAATTCTGAAGGAACCCACAACATCACAATAAATGTGAAAATTTCCTCCAAGGACTGTAAAAACAGCAACAGCTGGCTCAAATCAGGTGAGGGTACATTATATTTTCATTAATGTAACAGAAACCTGTATCATAAAGCTATATTTGGTTCCAGCTTACAACATTTATACATTGGAACTAATTTTTTGAGTAGCTCAGTGTGCATCTTTTATCACAGAAATATTGAAATTTTAAACTTGCTTTGTGATCAGGTTTTATACTACAGCCAAGTCTTTCATCTTGATTTGACTTTCTATTTAAAAGGAAAGAAATTGCAATACTAATTTCATTTTTCTTTGCTTTTGTATGATCTCCAACCCTTGCTATTTTCCATGTTTTGTGACTCAGTGTTTTATCTTTTTGGAACACAGAATAGAACATTACAGTGCAATACAGGCCTTTTCGCCCTCTATGTTGCACAGGCCTGTGGAACCAATCTGAAGCCCATCTAACCTACACTATTCCATTCTCCTCCATATGCCTATCCAATTACCATTTAAATGCCCTTAATGTTGATGAGTCTACTACTGTCGCAGGTAGTGCGTTCCATGCTCCTACTACTCTGAGTAAAGACACTACCTCTGATATCTGTCCTATATCTATCACCCCTCAATTTAAAGCTGTGTTCCCTCGTGTTAGCCATCACCATCTGTGGAGAAAGGCTCTCACTGTCCACCCTATCTAACCCTCTGATTATCTTATATGTCTCAATTAAGTCACCTCTCAACCTTCTCTCTAATGAAAACAGCTTCAAGTCCTTCAGCCTTTCCTTGTAAGACCTTCCCTCCATAACCAGGCAACATCCTAGTAAATCTCCTCTGAATCCTTTCCAAAGCTTCTACACCCTTCCTATAATGCGGTGACCAGAACTGTACACAATATTCTAAATGTGGCCGCACTAGAGTTTTGTACAGCTGCATTATGATCTCAAAGTTTCAAAACTCAATCCCTCTACCAATAAAAGCTAACATACCATATGCCTTCTTAACAACTCTGTCAACCTGGGTGACAATTTTCAAGGATCTATGTACCTGGACACCGAGATCTCTCTGCTCATCTACACTACCAAGAATCTTACAATTAGCCCAGTACCCTGCATTCCTGTTACTCCTTCCAAGATGAATAACCTCACACTTTTCCTCAATAAACTCCATTTGCCACCTGTCAGCTCAGTTCTGCAGCTTATCTATATCTCTCTGTAACCTACAACATCCTTCTGCACCATCCACAACTCCACCGACCTTAGTGTCATCTGCAAATTTACTAACCTCTCCTTCTATGCCCTCATCCAGGGCATTTATAAAAATGGCAAACAACAGTGGCCCCAAAACAGATTCTTGTGGTACCCGACTAGTAACTGAATTCCAGGATGAATATTTCTCATCAACCACCACCCTCTGTCTTCTGTCAGCTAGTCAATTTCTGATCCAAACTACTAAATCACCCTCCGTATTTTCTGCAATAGCCTAACGTGGGGAATCTTATCAAATGCCTTACTGAAATCCATATACACCACATCAACCACTTTGTCCTCATCCACCTGTTTGGTCACCTTCTCAAAGAACTCAATAAGGTTTGTGAGGCAAGACCTACCCTTCACAAAACTGTTAACTATCCCTAATCAACTTATTCATCTCTAGGTGATTATAAATCCTATCTCTTATAAGCCTTTCCAATGTTTTACCCACAACCGAAGTAAGGCTCACTGGTCTATAGTTTCCCCAAGTTGTCTCTACTCCCCTTTTTGAACAAGGGAACAACATGTGCTATCCTCCAGTCTTCTGGCACTATTCCTGTAGACAATGTTGACATAAAGATGAAAGCCAAAGGCTCTGCAATCTCTTCCCTGGCTTCCCAGAGAATCTTGGGATAAATCCCATCCAGGAGAAAGTAAGGACTGCAGATGCTGGAGATCAGAGATGAAAATGTGTTGCTGGAAAAGCGCAGCAGGTCAGGCAGCATCCAAGGAGCAGGAGAATCGACGTTTCGGGCATAAGCCCTTCTTCAGGAATGAGGAAAGTGTGTCCAGCAGGCTAAGATAAAAGGTAGGGAGGAGGGACTTGGGGGAGGGGCGTTGGAAATGTGATAGGTGGAAGGAGGTTAAGGTGAGGGTGATAGGCCGGAGTGGGGGTGGGGGCGGAGAGGTCAGGAAGAAGATTGCAGGTTAGGAAGGTGGTGCTGAGTTCAAGGGTTGGGACTGAGACAAGGGGGGGGGGGGGGGGGGGGGGAGGGGAAATGAGGAAACTGGAGAAATCTGAGTTCATCCCTTGTGGTTGGAGGGGTCCTAGGCGGAAGATGAGGCGCTCTTCCTCCAGGCGTCGTGTTGCTATGGTCTGGCGATGGTGGAGTCCAAGGACCTGCATGTCCTTGGTGGAGTGGGAGGGGGAGTTGAATTGTTGAGCCAAGGGGTGGTTGGGTTGGTTGGTCCAGGTGTCCCAGAGGAGTTCTCTGAAACGTTCCGCAAGTAGGCGGCCTGTCTCCCCATATAGAGGAGGCCACATCCGGTGCAGCGGATGAAATATTCATGGACTTCCAATATTATCTCGAATTTTGATCAGTGTTAATACATATAAAAATGGATCTGTTAGAATCGTACAGCACAGGAGAAGGCCATTTGTTCATCATCTTCATAGACCCTTGCAAGAGTTCACAAGTTAGTCGCCTATTCTCACTGTCTGTTCATTTCAGGCAATGCATTTCTGGTCATAGCCCATTCCATAAAAAACTCATCAGCTTCTCCCCTGATCGACATTCTTTTGCAATTTTCTTTAATCAATGTCCTCTGGTCCTCTGTCCTGATAATAGAAACAGGTTCTCTCCATCTACTCCATTAAACCTCTAAATAATTGCATTTTCTTCTATATTTATTACTAACTGTCATCCCTGAGAATATTCCAGTTTGACTTTACTTGAGTACCACATCCACAGAATGTCATTCTGATATCATGTTGGCCAAAGGGTAGGACCTTAAATAATACTTTTCCCTAACTGATGCACTCATACCAGCTTGATGCAAATCTGATGTAAGAATGGTAGAGATGCCATAAATGTCAAACCTAGAGCTCTCTCATCATACTTCACACTGTTGAGGGGGGAGGGGATGTAAATACTTTTTTGGCATAGACAGCCATGGTAACCTCAATGATACAATTGTGACTGTGTTTTGGGGGGTGTCACTGATATCACCCCCTGCAGCCTCAATGGGCCATAACAGACTATAAATGGGTCATGGTAAGCTTGGAAGCATAGGCAATGATATCCATATGCTGGCTGGATGTGTGAGCTATGTGAGTGCAACAGGTACCGTAGCTCAGTGTGAGCCAACCTCTTAAAGTGAAGGTGTCTAACATATTACTTCTCAGTAAAGTTGATGCTTTTTAAAACTTCATTCACACAAAGTCAGCATGGACGGGTTGGACGTAAGGGTCTGTTTCCATGCTGTATATCTCTATGACTCTATGTGGGCATCACTGGCTGGGACAGCATTTATTGCTCTCCCCGGATAGAATTTGAATTTAATAAATATCTGGAATTATGAGTCAAATGATGACCGTGTAACTCCTGTTGATTGTCAGAAAAACTCATCTGGTTCACTAATGTCCTTCAGGGAAGGAAATCTGCCATCCTCACTTGGTCTTGTTTAAATTTGACTCCAGAACCACAGCAATGTGGCTAATTCTCTGAAATGGGCTAGCAAGTCATTCAACTTTATCAATTGTTACGAAGTCTCAAAAAAAATTAAGCACTAAGAGCTACCTGGCATTGAACTAGGCACCAGAGGCAACAGCAACAAAAACAGCCTTGTCAACTCCGCAAAGTTCTCCTTATTAACATCTGGGAGCTAGTGCAAAAGGTGGAAGAAATGTCTCAGATTAGTTTAACAACAGATTAACATAATCACACTTATGGAAGCACATCTTGCAGACAATATCCCAGACACCACCATCACCATCCTTGGTTATACCCTGTCCCCCAGCAGAGATGGTGGCGCAGTGGTATATAGTCAGGAGGGAGCTGCACTGAGATTGTCTTCGGACACAACAAAATCTCATGACATCAGGTTAAACAAGGGCAAGGAAGTCTCGTAATGATGAACACTTATTGTCCCTTCTTGACTGATGAATCAGTGCTCCTCCATGTTGAACAACATTTGGAGGAAGCACTGAGATTGGCAAGGGCAAAAAATGTACTCTGGTGGGGGATTTCAATGTCTCATCAACAGTACTACTGATCGAGCTGCTAGGGTTGTGAAGGACATAGTTTCTAGACTGGGTTTGGGGCAAGTGGTGAGGGAACCAAAAAAAAAGGAAAACATACTTAACCTCATCTTTACCAGTCTGCTGCCTGCAAATGCATCTGCCCATGACAGTATTGGTAATAGTGACCACCGCACAGTCGTTATAGAGACATAGTCTCGCCTTCACATTTAGAATAGCCTCCATCATTGTATGGCATAACCACTGTGCTAAATGGGACCTATGGAGGTGCCAGTGTTGGACAAGATCAAAACTCACACGATACCAGGTTATAGTCCAATGGGTTTATTTGAAAACACTGCTCATCTAACTTTTGACCTAAATGGGACAGACTTTGAACAGATGTAGCAACTCAATCTGAGCTACCATGAGGCATCAAAAGCAGCAGAATTGTTCTCCAACCCAATATGTAACCTCATGGCCCGGCACATCCCCCACTCAGCCTTTACCACCAAGCCAGGGGATCACCCCTAGTTCAATGAAGACTGCAGGAGGGCAAGCCAGGAGTAGCATGAGGCATACTTAAAAATGGGATGTCAACCTGGTGAATCTACAAAACAGGACTACATATATGCCAAATGGCATAACCAGCAGGTGATAGAACTAAGCGATCCCACAATCAATGTCCAGATCTATGCATATCAGGAGAGTCCCCAATGATTCCTTGTGGTGCTGCTCAATTCAGGGCCTGGTTTCTGCCTGCATAGCAAATTGGAAAGCCTGTTCCAGTGTTAAATCCTCCTTGGATTGAGGGAAGTCTGAGAACTTCTCATCCCTCACATGGATTACTACATGGTTTCTAATTAATTCATCCTTCAAGGTTCCATAACTTTAATATCCCTCTGGGGTAGAGGATTTCAAAGATTCATAAGCCTTTGAGTGTAGTAATCACTATACTCAATATAGTCTTTGTAAAATTGATTATTCAATATGGTTGATAGCTTGTTTCAGATATAGCACTCTTGCCTTTAAATTAAGTCTCATTCCAAGACTTGATGGCACAATTCTTTCATATGGTTCCTGTAAAGATTAAAACTTTCATTTTCCATGACAGGTGGATATTAAAGATATTACGACACAATTTAGTCATGGACTAACAAAATTTCTCACTGAACTAACACCACCAAAAGTAGAATAATCGGTCATTCTGTCATTCAATTGCTATCTGTCTGCAAAACAGTTGGTGCGGAAGCCTACACTGCAATACTCACTGGACTTAATGCATTTTGCATGAGCAATTCTGAAACCATGTTCCATTTATGTCTGTTAAGTCAGGGAACATTCTGCAATGGAATTCATGTAACACTACCATTAATTTATTGCTTAGTTTGTATTCAATAAGAAACAACTATGTTCTGTTGGTTTGATATGATACTGAAGGACAGTGGCATTAATTTGCCTGTTGATGTTAATGTAAATAAGAAACAGGAGATGTATAAAGTCTGGGTGAATGGATAGCCACTGTTCTGCCCACAGTCAGAATGTCATTTCAGGAATATACTGCTCTGAGTGAAATTATTCTCTGTACTTTGTACTGCCTGAAAAAGTTGTAGCCTTTGCTTTACTTCTTCCAGATGATGAAACAATAATGGAAACAGAGCTGGATCTTGTTGAACTGACCTTGGATGAGGCAAATCAACAAAATTTAAATAGAAATAAAATTCTGACTGAAGACTTCATGAAAGCTGATTTCCAAAGTCAAGTAGAAATATTAGAGAAACAAGTTGAAATAGTGGACTTTGCTTCAAATATAGAAGCATCTCTTCAGTTAATTCAGCCCGCTGCCTCTATAGCCAATTTTATTTTTTCTTTTATTTTTCCAAGCAATTTGATTTTAATCACAAATCTAATGCAATTAAGGTTAAGTCAGATCAATAGTAAATTGGACAAATTGCTAAGTAATTTAAACCATATGGAAACTAGAATCAAATCTTCGATAGTAGGTAATACATTCATCTCAACCTACATGGATTGGGAGTATGCCATTAGGAATGGAGCGGTGAAACTGAGAGATATCAGACATCAGATGGGACTAACACAAGACAAGAGGCGGCAGAGGAACCTTGCTCTAGATTACATAACATACTACAACAACAATCAAATAGAAGGAAACATAATGAACTTGCACCGTGTCTCAGTTACAGCAAACAATCCAACCAACCGAAACCTGTTTGATCTCTTTATTGAACACCAATCTTGTGATGTCACCCAATTATCAGGTACACTGTATCATTCCTATTCTTTGTTTAAGTGAATTTTCACCCAACATAGGAATACAGGGACATACAAACATGGGAATATAGAAATCTAGCAAAACAGGAACTTAGGGACACAGGAATATAGGAAATAGGAATGCAGGAATGTAGCAACATGGGAACATAGGAACGTAGGAAATGGGAGCAGGAGTAGATCATTTGACCTCCTTGAAACAGGAAAATAGAAAATAAAAGCAGGAGTCAAACTGTTTGCCCTTTGAGTTTGCCTTTGTTGATCTTCAAAATCAACACAATTTTCCTCACACAAACCCCATGTCCCTTACTATCTTTAATAGCTAAACAATATTACCGTCAGTATTGTATTTACCCAATGACAATTCAGCAAATGTTAGGAATATAAATTCATTGAAGACCATTGTGTAATGTTTAAAGTCACGAAGGGTTTAAACAACGTTATGGATCAGGCCTGACTCCTCAAAATATTTCAAGGAAGTAGCCCAGACCCTAATTTTGCTTGTTGTTTTAAGCAGGTGTAACATAGATATTCCAGGAGGGATGCAGCTGGACAAACCACTTGGTTTTAAACAAAGACAGAATTTATTTACAAGATGTCTGAACAAAGCACAAACAAAAGAGAATAGAATAGTTTAACCTATCTGAAAACCCAACAGATCATAACAACTTAATGATGCTGTTCCCAATACTTGCAATAATCTCCATAAACACCCCTTGGCACAAAAGGTAAAAATCAAACACAGGGTCTTACAGGAGAGAGAGAGAGAGAGATGGCAGCATGGAACACCCTCTTCCATATACAGGTAGCTATTTCTTGGATCAGCAGCCCCAAGCTGCTTGACTGCTTTCAATGAATAGCCAGACTGCCAAAGACCAAATCAAACCAGAGAAGAGCTGAGCTGGGAGAACTGGCTGCTCCCCTTTCATTGTACAAGTGTTTTTTTAAAAACTTAAAAGCCTTTTACCTGAGGTAGTATCTGTTGCTATAATCAAATTGGCCCTAAAATTCATCCAAACCAGACTTTTCAGATCCATTGCTTTTACGACCTCTGTGAAAAAAAGCCAAGGAGCAGCCTCATCACAATAGGGAAACCAGAGAGAACACAATTCAGATGATTGGCAAAATAACTGGAGGTATTTTGAAGAAAGGCTTTTTGACATGATTATTGTAAAAGAATGCAGTACCTGATAGGGTGGTAGTATATGAGTTGTGGAATGTGCTCATGCTTTGAAGGAAAAAAAGTGACTTTGAATCAAAGTTCTTCAAACTTTGGTCCAAGATATTAGATGGAGACTGTTTGTTCTGATTAGTCACCAACTCCACTATTGTTGTGTTTTACAGTGACAAGTGTAGCAGAAGTTAAAATGGATGGCTTTTCTCTATCTATTAATTCTTATGTTCTTTCAGAATACACAGAGCTAGATCTTGTTAAAGGTTCTGGAGATGTCTAAGGCAAATTTGTGTCCTTTCAGACAGTCTGGGTTTAAGGAGAGTGGGTCTTGAAATCCATGGAAAATGGGGTAGATGCAAATAGGCTCATTATCTCTGTTTTAGACTGTCATAAAAATCAAACTCCACTCTAGGATCACGTTGAACACTTGATTTTGTTAATATGCATCAGTCAGTAATTAGTGCTGTTCAAGACAAATCATAATTAAAATAGAAATAAGCTTGTTATAAATAGAGCAGTAGTAGAGAGCAGTATTGTAAGAGAACCCCTTTGCATAAAGGATTGAGATTGTTTTCCTAACTTTTACCCCTTTGTTCATATTAATCTAATCTTTTCTAGGCCTAATGATCATTCTTAAAAACCTGATGACAAGTGCTGCCCAGCAGACCATGACATACTATTACTTCAAGGGTGAGAAAACTCGCAGCAAGAGCTGGTATGAGAAAATAAAGGTGTATCTTTTCCAAATGCGCCAAGAGTTTCAAAAACGTATCTATTTTTGTATACGCAACACAATTGACAATGCAAAACAAGAAGTGGAACAGAGCCTGGGAAAAGCATCTCTCCCCTTGCCTGAGCTCTTTGTACAGTTTATATTAAAGAAACTGTCAGCCCGGTTTCCCTGGTATACCTGGGGAGTTGTAGAGTTTGAGCAGATTCTTAGTTCATCTTGTAACTCTGAACTGATGAAGAAAGGCACTAATTACTTCATTAAGACTGATGACCAGCAGAAGCGAAACATCCTGGTAGTATGGCAGGATGCCAATCAAATCTTGAACTGCACTAACATTAGTTCCATGAAAACACTGGTCCCCTACCTGCGCTGTGATAAGTGTAATGAAAATCACGTCCAAGCTTCACATAATGTCCTGACCAAGACACTCTGTCCAGAGGCTTTAAACTTAAGATGTTCTAGGAATAATATAAAGCTGACAAAGGGGTTGCAATGGGACTGGATTGCAGTTGATGGTGAAGCACATGGTGATAGGTGCCAGAAACCAGAGGCCTGTAATAATCATGGCAGTTGTCACTCTGTCCTTGATACAAACCAGTTCATGTGTATCTGTTATCCAATGTATGAAGGTAAGACATGTGATAAAAGAATTGTTTCGAACTATGAAATTTTAAGTCACTTGACTACATTACGTAAAACATTCATGGCTGCTAATGGGGTTCCCACTGTAGTGGATATCTACTTTGAACTACAGAATGGAATAAAAGCTAGTTTGAATGAGATAAAAGATGCTCTTCAATATACACAGAACTTGGTTAAACATTCAGAGATACTGTATCAGGCCAGCTACATTGCAAACCTTTACCTCGACTTAAAACAAGGAAAGATGAGCCTTGATGCATTTGGAGAATTGCTGGAAACATTTTTGCAGATTAATTCAATGCATTATATTATTTTCAGACTGAAAGGAATTATACTTGGTGAAGGAATGATAGACGTAAAAGGAGAGGACATTTTTAATCTCTTCAAGAAAAGCTATGTCTCTAAGTTTAAGAATGCATGTACAAAAACATATGCCACTGTGGTAGAAAAAATGAAAGCAAACCTAGTTTATCTTGATAAAGCCATTGGTAAGGCATTGCTAATGTTCAAACAATGGAAGATTCCAAAAGGAGATCCATATTCATTTAATAGTCTTGGTTCATTTGTTGACGAATTCAAGACTCGGCAAAATAGCTATCATGCTTATTGGAAGAATACAAGCTGTCCTTCTCTCACAGTTCCAGATTTAATTGAAAACTACTGTACTGAGAAACTTAGTTTTGAAAGTATGAGTGTTCAACTTAGTTGTTCAGACCACAAAGTCCCATCCCCTAGTTCTGTGCAGTGTGTCAGGAGAGAAGGTCAACTTGTGTGGAGTACCACTCCAAAGTGCAATTACCAATGGGCTGCATGGGGAAGCTGGAGTGCCTGTTCTGTTACCTGCGGGCATGGTAAAAAGTATCGTACGCGTGAGTGTATGGGCCACGAGACAAGCCGTTGTGGTTCAGCATCCAGGCAGGAAATGATCTGCAATAGGAAGAAATGTTGTCTGTCAAAGGATGGAAATTATGAATGTTCAATTGGACAATGTATCCGTCAGTCACAATTGTGTGATGGATATAAGAACTGTGGGAATGGGGAGGATGAGTCCAGTTTGATGTGTCCTAAAATAATCCAATCTGGTGACATCATAGCTCTCAAAAGCTCCTGTACAGAAAACCACTGGCTGAGCTGCCACTGCCAGGTTTGTCCCATTTGGTATAAATGTAAGGTCAGCCCTTGTCCAGGATATGAAACGAACCCAGATCAGTGGAGTCACAAATGTCCACATGAGATTTTTATTATAAGGTCAGCAAAAGGTGGTTTCATTCGCCATGGTGATGAAATTGCTATATATTCTCAACAAATGGCTGAATGGTTGAGTTGTGAACCTGGAGTGGGGTGGTGTAAAACTAGTCCTTGTATAGGCACTATTGACAAACCAAATTTGAATTTTTGCCCTTGGGAAAAATTTTATATTTTCTCAGTCGCAAGAAAAAGTGGTTGTTCATTAGATACATCTTCCTTATGTATTGAAAACAATATTCAACATGGGGATACTGTATTCATAAAGTCCACTGTTGATCACAGACAATGGCTCACTGTTGACTCCAAATTCATTACAATTAATACATGTCCCAGGAAAGATATTTTTACTGGATCATGTTCTTGTGGAAGTTGGAAAATCTATAAACTGTATTAAAGAACATGTTTCACCTCCAGCTTTCCTCCATTTTGTCGGTAACCAATCTGTTATTTAAACTCTTTGAAATTCCACCAGGGTTCTCCAGTTTCCTACTGTATGCCTTCTATTTCTATAGTTTCTGATTTGCCCAAACAAGGAAGAAACACTGTCACATTCGTTGCTCTCCAAACCTCACGTGCAGAAAATCAATGATAGGCAGGAATTGCAACTCCTGGTCTTAATGTTGTATGTGTGGTGCTGGAAAAGTACAGCATGTCAGAAATTAAGGGCTTATGCCCAACACGGCAACTCTCCTGCTCCTTGGATGCTGCCTGATCTGAGCTCCAGCATCTGCAGTCCTCACTTGCTCTTAGTGCTGTATGTATTGGCCAATAGGCTGATACACAGGAGATGTACCTCACATATTTGTTGGGGATGATAAATTTCCAGAGATAGAAATGAACATAAATCTAAATCAAGAAGATAAATAAATTAATTTAACTTTATTCATAATTTAATTACCTGAATTATTGACAAATCTCTAGTACCTAATAATTTCCACATGAGCCCGTTAAAACAAACACATTGCCAACATATTCCAAATCTCCCGAATTCCTGAATTCCACCCTTAGATCTAAAAATTGCAAATAACATTCCACGATTTGGTCTTGGGGCGGCACAGTGGCACAGTGGTTAGCACTGCTGCCTCACAGCGCCAGAGACCCGGGTTCAATTCCCGCCTCAGGTGTCTGTCTGTGTGGAGTTTGCACATTCTCCCAGTGTCTGTGTGGGTTTCCTCCGGGTGCTCCGGTTTCCTCCCACAGTCACAAAGATGTGCCGGTCAGGTGAATTGGCCATACTAAATTGCCCGTAGTGTTAGGTAAGGGGTAAATGTAGGGTATGGGGTGGGTTTCGCTTCGGCGGGTCGGTGTGGACTTGTTGGGCCGAAGGACCTGTTTCCACACTGTAATCTAATCTAATCTAATCAAAATCTAATCAAAGGAGAGAAACCATAAAACCACAGACCTGTCAGATCTTTACAGACAGAGTGATAGAACCTTGGAACGAGTAGCAGCTGACCAGTGAGAATTAGCACAGACTTGTGAAGTATTAGTTATCTCTGATTAATCCAGTTGAATTATCTAAGTAGATTCCCTTATAAAGCAGGTGATCGTAAAGTATCAATATATATCCACATGGAGCTGTTACAAACGTTTGATAAAATTCAGTATAATGGTTTGTTATTACAATATGGAATGGAATAAGTGGCAACCATAGGATCATAAGATATAGGAGCTAAATTAAGATACTCAGTACATAGAGTCTCCTGCACTGTACAATCATGGCTGATATGTTTCTCAATCCCGCTTTCTGCCTTCTCCCCATAACCTTTGATCCCCTCACTAATCACAAACCTATCTATTTGTCTTAATGATTGGACCTCAACAGCCTTCTATGGCAAGGAGTTCCATAGATTAACCACCCTCTGGCTAGAGAAATTCCTCCTCTTCTTAGTTCTAAAGGGTCTTCGCTTTACCGAGACTCTGCCCTCAGGTCCTAGTCTCTCCTCCTAGTAGAAACATCTTCTCCACTTACATCCACAGATGTAAGTTTGCTCGCTGAGCTGGAAGGTTCACTTTCAGATGTTTTGTCACCATACCTAGGTAACATTATCCAGTGAAACCTTCAGTGAAGCACGGGTGTTATGACCCGCTTTCTATTTATGTGTTTAGGTTTCCTTGGGTTGGGTGATATTATTTCCTGTGGTGATGTCATTTCCTGTTTTTTTCTCAGCAGGCGGTAAATGGGGTCCAAATTGATGTGTTTATTTGGAACTCTATCAACAAACACATCGCCTTGGACCCCATTTATCACCTGCTGAGAAAAAAACAGGAAATGACATCACCACAGGAAATAACATCACCCAACCCGAGGAAACCTAAACACACCCCCATATCACTACATCTTGCAAAACTTGGAGAATTTTATCTTGATTGGTGGTTTGATTGTTTTGAGCATGGTACTTGTCTGTTAATCTCATTGGTTCTGCAGTGCTGATGACTTCCAGAGTCATCATGCTGTTCCATGTTGGTTCTGGGTGATCTTCCACTCTGTCACAGTAGCTTCTCTGTTCTTGGATACTCTCAACAACACATTAGCAATGTACCTCTGTTTCCTTTTCTTCTATTGGGCACGGTGGCATAGTGGTTAGCACTGCTGCCTCACAGCGCCAGAGACCCAGATTCAATTCCCACCTCAGGCGACTGACTGTGTGGAGTTTCCACATTCTCCCTGTGTCTGCGTGGGTTTCCTCCAGGTGCTCCGGTTTCCTCCCACAGTCCAAAAATGTGCAGGTTAGGTGAATTGGCCATGCTAAATTGCACGTAGTGTTACGTGTAGGGGGAATGTGTCTGGGTGGGTTGCGCTTTGGCAGGTTGGTGTGGACTTGTTGGGCCAAAGAGCCTGTTTCCACACTGTAAGTAATCTGATCTAATCTATTGTCAGATGGCATCTCTTCAACTGAGTAACATTCTTTGTTGATATTTCTGGAGCAGATAATAGTGCCTTAAGAAAAATACTTTTAATTGGCTGGTGGTTGCACCCAATCGTATTATTTGTTACTTTGAAGTAGATATTGTTAAAAATATTCATGATCAGAAACTCTTTCTCATTCTGAGTGTATGCTCATTCGGTTTGTATTAATGCCTTGAATGTAAAAGCTGTCCTTGCTGCATTGGGGTTGCTTGAAGTTGTGTCTCACTGGTATCGCACTGCAGGGTGACAACATCACTTATATCATAGTATTTCAGCACTTGAGTTCCTGTCACTAGTTGCTTGAATTTTTGTGAATGCTGTTTCTTGCTCAGTAGTACTGTTTGTTCTAGATAGTGTGCTGAATAATGGTTCGCATTCTGACAACAAATTGGTCAAGCATTTTGCAAAATAGTTGACAAATCCAATAAATCACTTCCATTTATTGGTTGCTGCATTGTTGTTGCAACTCTCAACCTTTTTGAGAAGTAGTGAAACCATCTTGCTGTTAGTACATGACATATGTACTTGACTTCAGGCATCTCAATTGCAATTTTTCCTTCTCAAGTCAGGTTTATCCTGAGAACTCTATTGAACAGTTGTTGATCATGTTCACCAATGGCTTCTTCTGTTGTGTAACTATGCCTCCATAAACAAGTAGGTCAGACCAGGCAGATTACTTTCCCTTGTGGACATTAGTGAAGCAAATCATCCAGAGTAGCTCCTACTCAGGAAGATCATTAATTATCTCACCTTGTTTGCATTGATATTCCTTTGGAGCTGTGCAAATACCAAAAGGCATGTGTAACCATCTGCACTTCCCAAAATTGCATCAAGTATGTATGTTCTTGATGCAAGATATATTGTACATATCAACCTACTCTGTTGTCAAGTTCATTTGGGGTTCAATGCATGCGTTCAAGTTTTTCAAAATTTATGCTCTTTTTTGCTTAAGAGCAGAATATATTTACCTCCAACACTGATAAAAGTGTAGCAAATAGCTGTTCTGGTTTCCTTATTAAATCAATGCAATTCTATAATTTTGTGATTGTGAGTGAAACAGCTGCCAATTCTGCTTTAATATCACTTTAAATTTCAACAAGCACCAAGAGAAACAATTTGCAGCTATTGTGTCTTACCCAATGCTTTCAGCTGTGGCATGCTTCCTTGGTCTTTTCTCATTGGCTTCTTATAGCAGCTTTCAGATGTTCTGAACATTCCCACAATTCTCTTTTAGTAGCTGTGTTTCTGTTTGACTTTTTAACACTCCTGAAACCATATTACAAGCACACGTCACGACAGTCTCATTTGCACTGTTTTGAACTTGCTGTAGTGACTCATGGTAGAGGTCACATGATTGTGGCATGCCCAGAGGGAACATTGATACAATATTACATTCCAATCCCAATCTGAGTTCAATGTGGGGAAGTGTGAGGTCAACTAATTTTGAATACAGTTGAAATCAATTTTTTAAAAGGTGAGAGACAAGGAACCATAGAAAGCAAAGGATTTGGGTTACATAAATCAATGAAACCCTCATCCAAAGCTTTATTACTTTTATCTATATTCCCAAGATTAAAGTGGTATGCATGGCTGTACTGTTGTCAGAAAGTTGGAGGTTTAAGTGCCACTCCAGGCCAAATGCACAGAAGTCAATGTGGACTATGCAGTCTAGGAATGAAAGAGTTCTGTGCTGTCAGAGAATGAGATGTGAAATGAAGGGTCCTTCTGTCTCAGGTATATGCAAAAGACCTTAGAGCATAATTTAGAGGCAAATCAGGTCTGTCATTCCTGGTGTCTTGATCAATATTTAATCCTCAAACATCACCACAAAAACATCTGATCTAGTCATTGTACATTGTCTACTGGTGAGAGCTCTTCCTACTTTCTAACAGTGACCATCACATCTAGGTGTTTCATTGGTTGTAAGGTGCCTTGGGATATTTGGACCCTAATATGCACCCTCCATCAGCTCAGCTCATCCAAAACATCACTGCTTGTATTCTAACACTATGTCTGAATGACTATTACATTATGATTTACAGTTCAGCAGCAGGTTGATTTAATAATCTTTGGAATTGTTTTCAAATCCCTCCATGGTCTTACTTTATGTAATCCCTTCTAGTCTCCAAAATTCTAAAACTCCTGTATTCCTTCAATTACAACCTCTTGTGCAGACCCAAATTTAATCACCCATAAAGTGGGCATTTTCAGGATCACAACCTATAAAGAATTGAGTTCCACAATTATTTACAATGTATATCGGTGAGGAAAGTGAATGTACTCTCATCAATTTTGCAGAGGACATGAAAAGAAGTTAGAAGGCAAAGTTGACAGAAGCATAAAGATAGGTTAAGGGAGTGAGCAGAATCATGACAAATGGAATATAATATGGGAGAATGGGAGGTTCTGCACTTTGGCAGGAAGAATAGAAGAGCTGAATATTATTTGAATGGAGAAAGCCTGCAGAAATCTGCTGGAGAGGGTTCAGAAGAGACTTACCAGGATGTTGCCTGGTATGGAAGGTTTGAATTATGAAGAAAGGCTGGGAATTTTTACACTGGAGCATAGGAGGTTGAGAGGCGACCTGGTAGAAGTTAACAGCAATTGTCTTTACTCTAGGCTGGGCGATTTGAAGACTAGGAGGCACATTTTTAAGGTGAAAGGAGAACGATTTAAAAAAGACACAAGAGGCAAATTTTTACACAGAGGATGGTTTGTGTGTGGAATGAAATTCCTGAGCAAGTGGTGGATGCAGATACAGTTATAATGTTTAAAAGACATTTGGATAGATACATGAACAGGGGAGGTTTGGAGGGCCAGGAGCAGACAGTTGGGACTGCGTTTAGTTTGGGATTATGTTCGACATGCATTGATTGTTTCCATGCTGTGTGATTCTATTGCTCCATCATGTATAAATCACAAAATGCTAATATTTAAATTCAGCAGATAATACAGAAGATGCACAGAATATTGGCCTTATTTCAAAATGAATAAAGGGCAAAAATATGGAAGTCTTGCTGAAACTATACATAGCATTAGTCAAACTGTACCTACAGAATGAACAGTTTTGGGCCCTCAAAGGAAAGATATACTGGCATTGGAGGTAGTGCAGAGGAAGTTCACTAGATTGATCTAGGCTATGGAGAAATCTTCTTATGAGGACATATTGAGTAGGTTGGTTCTGTACTCAAAGAAGGATGTACTAGAAGAATGAGAAGCAATCTTATCTGAAACATTTAAGTTTCTAAGGGCTTAATGGGATAGATGTTGAGATGTTGTTTTCTCTTGTGCGAGAGTCGAGGACCAGAGGGCAGAATCTCACAGTAAGGGCTGCTCATTTAAGAACAGAAATGAGGAGGAATTTCCTCTCTCAGAGGGTGGTGAATCAAAGAAATTCTGTACTTCAGAGGGCTGTAAAGTCTGGGTCATTCCAAATATTCAGATTTTTAATCAGTACAATAGGGTTGTGGAGAAAGGCAGGAAAGTGGAGTTGAGGATGATCAGATCAGTCACGAACTGAATGAATGGCAGAGCAGACTCAGTGGGCTGAATAGTTTACTTATGCTGATATGTTTTATGGTCTTATAAGGTACATAAAACAATTATAATCACCAATAGAAGTTTACTGCAAAAATTATTAAACCAGAAGCTGACAGGTCCCCAGATACTGATGGAATTCATCTCAGGGTCTTAAAGAAAAGTGGCTTCTGAGGTAGTAGAAACAATTAATTTTCTAAAATTCTCTAGATTTTCGAATAGTCTCAATTAGGAATGTTTTAACACTCAAGGTTATGAGCCATCTGCTGGAAAGTGGGACCATTTAGATTTTTTCAGTACAGGCTCAATGGGCTGATGGACCTATACTGAACTATATAATTCTATGATGTTAGAAATGGCAAATGTCATACCTCAATTTAAGAAAGTCAGGAGACAGAAAGTGGGATATGAGAGGCTAAGTAATTTAATATAAAATGCTGGGATCTATCATGAAGAAAGTTATAGCAGAGAACTTAGAAATTCTCAAGGTGATCAGTCAGAGTCAGTGTGGTTTTGTGAAAGTGATATCATCCATATCTACTCTGGTAGAATTCTTTGAGGAAATAACAATCAACATTGATAAAAAAGGACATGTGGATATTGTATGCTAGACTTTTAGGACCTTCCAACCCAGCACCGTCCACATGACCCATCCCATCTGTTCATCTTCCTATCTGCTCCACCCTCTATCACCTTTACCCCCACCTCCATCCTCTATTGCACTCTCAGCTACCTTCTCCCCCATCCCCACCCCCCTCCCAAGGCTCCCAGTCTCATTCCTGATGAAGGGCTTTTGCCCAAAACGTCAATTTTCCTGCTCCTTGACCTGCTGTGCTTTTCTAGCACCAGATTCTTAGACCTCTAGGAGGCATTTGATGATGTACCACACTTAAGATTATTACATATAAGAAAATGACTGGCTGGTGAACATGAAACAAGGAGAAGGCATAAATGTGTCATTTTCTGGTTGGCAAAATGCAACAAATGGTGTGCCATAGTATTAATGCCTTAACCTTTTCAACTTATATCTTAACTTTTACAACTTTTATTATTGTATTGGACGAAGCCATCAAAGAGATGGTTCCCGAATTTATTGATGACACAAATCTTGGTAGGAAACTAAGTTGGATGATGACACAGAAGTTCCCAAAAGGGATACAGGTAGGTTAAGTAAGTCAGCAAAGGTTTGGCAGATGCAGTATAATGTGGGAAAGTGTGAACATGTTCATTTCAGCAGGAAGAATATTACTGCAATGGAGATTGGGGGCAGAGGTCTGAGGTAAAGAGGGTTCTGGGTATCTGGTAAATGAACCACAACATTAGTAAGCAGGTATGGCAAGTGATTATGACAGCAAATTAACTTGTTGTTTCTTGCAAGGGGAGTGGAATGTAAAAACAGAAATGTTTTGCTACAATTCTACTGTGAGCCCACATCTTGAGTATTATGTACAGTTGCAATCTCCATATTTAAGAAAGGACACAATTGCTTTAGAAGCAATTCGGAGAAAATTCACTCAACTAATTTCCTTTTGACAAAAGATTGGACAGTTTCGCTCTGTACCTAATGAAGTTCAGACAAATGAAAAGTGATTTTATTCAAACTTGTAAAGGGTTTTGACAGGACGATTGCTGAAAGAATGTTTCCCCTTGGGAGAGACTGGTACTAGGAGACGTAATTTCAAAATAAGGGAAGTTTCCATTAAAGACAGAGATGAGGGATTTTTCTCTGAGGATTGTGAATCTGTGAATTTTCTTCTCCAGAGAGTGTGGAGGCAAGGTCATTGAGTATTTTTAAGACATGGTGAATAGTCTCTTGATTGACAAAAGAGTCAAAAGAACATCGGGGCAAGCAGAAAAGTGGTATTAAGGCCATAATCAGATCAGCAATGATCTTACTGAATGATGTACAGGCTCTCTCTTCTAATTTGTATGTTTATACATACCATTGGCAGCAACACATTCAAGACCCCATATTCTGGAATTCCCTCCCTAACTATCCCACAACTCTTTCCTCCTTTGAGATGGTCATTAAAATCTACCTCTGGGGTGTTGTTAAGGCTGTTGATTAGATTGTTCTTTTTTTAGATTAGATTAGATTCCCTACAGAGTGGAAACAGGCCCTTTGGTCCAACCAGTCACACCGACCCTCCAAAGAGTAATCCACACAGACCCATTTCTCCTCTGACTAATGCACCTAACACTATGGGCAATTTAGCATGGTTAATTCACCTAACCTGCACATTTTTGGACTGTGGGAGGAAACCAGAACACCTGGAGGATACCCACTTGTATCTTCTTTTGTGAAACTGTGAAACCGGTTTGATAACCCTCCTTTGAAGCCCCTTGGGATGGTTTACTACAGCAAAGGCATTACATATATGTACGTTGTTGTTGATTTTACTTAAAAAGCCATGGGCATCCTGAAGAGTGATGAGGTACTTTATAAATAGAATTTACTTTTCCATTATGGTTACACTAGTGACCTTTCCTAAGACTGCGTGTGATTGTTTAAAATGGATCCACATACCAGGTTGATTGCCATTGGCTTTGCTGGGGTTTATAGAAGGTCATCAATAATCACTTTGTCTTAGGTGGACGATCACTTTTGGTGCTGGATATTAACAATAATCATGACTTTGTAAATTCAAAGCCATGAACATGGTTGAAGTGTCCTAGTTTTCTCAGTGGGCATCATTTAAACATATATTAAAGAGGTTAATTGTGGACATAAATTAACTCATCTACGTAATAAAGAATCCTGTACCAAGGTTGTATATGGATGAAGAGGGCTGTAGTAGTGCAGTGGTGGTGTCCAGTGGTGAGCCAGAAGGACCAGATTAATGTCCCACCTCCTCTAGAAGTGGATCAAAATGCATTTGAACAGATTAATTAAAAATGTCCATGAAATACACAGCCACAGGGAGTAGCTGAGGCATATAGAAGGATGTATTTATTTGGGCTCTTATGATGCTGTGGTAGTGACCTTATCTCTGAGCCAAGAGGCCCAGGTTCAAGTATCATCTGCTCCAAAGATGTATAATCGCATCTTTGAACAGATTAATTAGAACATTTATACAAATGGAATAAGGAATGTTGATATGCATGTTGATTAATTTGCATACTTTGATTTTTAAATCTTCAATTGATGCTTTGCCTTTTTTATGTAAAGTGTTCAAAATAAATTTTGAAATAATAAAGTACTTATCACGAAAATAAAACCACAGTTGTAGCTAACAACAAAATGCCTCCCTATTTTTCTTTGTAAGACCACAATTATTCAACTGAAGTTTCCTTCAAGGCACTGCTGAGCTATGTTCAAGACCAACCATCAGTAACCCTCTGCCTTCCTGTAGTTCTCAGCAAATTACTTCCAGCAAACTGGAAGGTGGGATATCCAGAACAACAGGGGTGATCAATGAGAAATTGATTTTTGATTTCTGTATCATTTGAGCTCCTCAAATAACTCGAAAACCATGCTCTCTTATACATTTTAAAAAGGACTTTTCAAATTAGCATTTTTATGATGCATTTTGTTCCAAACTTCTTTGACAATTTTTTTTAAGTCATTATTTCCTACAAATACACTCAGGGTCATAGAGTCATAGAGCTATACAGCACAGAAATAGACCCTTTGGTCCAACTTGTCCATGCCAAACAGATACCCTAAATTAATCTATTCCCATTTGCCAGCATTTGGCCCACATCCCTCTAAACCCTTCCTGTTCATATATCCATCCAGATGTCTGTTGTTATAATACCAGCCTCTACCACTTCCTCTGGCAACTCATTCCCCTTAGATCCCTTTTAAATCTTTCTTCTCTCTACTTAAACCTACGGCCTCTGCTTGGACTTCGCCACTCCATAGGCTATTCACTCTAACCATGCCCCTTATGATTTTATAAACAAACCTCTAAAGTCACCCCTCAGCCTTCAACCCTTCAGAGAAAACAGCCCTAGCCAATTCAGCCTCTCCTTATAGCTCAAACCCTCCAACCCTGGCAGCATCTTTCTAAATCTTTTCTGAACCCTTTCAAGTTTCACAACATCCTTCCGAAAGCAGGGAGACCAGAATTGCACACAGTTTTCCAATAATGGCCTAACAAATGTATTGCAACATGACCTCCCAATTCTGATACTCAATGCACTGACCAATAAAGGCAAGCTTACCAAATGCCTCCTTCGCTATCCTGCCTAACTTGGACTCCACCGTACAAGGAACTATGAACTTGCACAACTTTAATGAACATTTCCCAACCTTGTTGAAACTTTAAAATGTGGGGTTAATGTTTGCTAGTTTCATTCAGTGTGGCTCATAATGCCTTGTTTGCCAAGTGATCCTTCGCTCTGCATCTCATTAATTATGCAACTACATTCTTTGGCACTTTTTAAGGGGAACTATGTGACCTGGGAGGTGGAAGGACTGGTCAGAGCTGATCCTGTCTAGCTTTCATGCCTTTGGTGCCATGTTTAAAGCCCGGGCCAGATGCTGCAAGCCAGGAACTGGTTCTCGTACTGGGGGAGCTCGAAACATAACATTCAACACATGCCTCGGAGGAACAGAAATCTTACTCACTCCTTTGCACAGGAAGGAACTTTTCCCTTCAGTGCAGGGATCAATGAGTGGGACAGAGATTTACGGTAAGATGAGGTGGGGAAAGTTTTTTCACTCAGTGGGTGGTGAGAATCTAGAACTCACTGCTTGTAAGGGTGGCATAGGCAGAAACGCTCATTACATTTAAGAAATATTTAGACGTACGCTTGTGATGCTGTGACATGTAAGGCTATGGGCCAAGTGCTGGTAAGTAAGATTAGAACAGTGAGGTGGCTGTTATAGAGTCATAGAGATGTACTGCATGGAAACAGACCCTTCGGTCCAACCGGTCCATGCTGACCAGATGTCCCAACCCAATCTAGTCCCACTTGCCAGCACCCGACCCATATCCCTCCAAACCCTTCCTATTCATATACCCATCCAAATGCCTTTTAAATGTTGCAATTGTACCAGCCTCCACCACTTCCTCTGGCAACACACTCAATACTCGTACTACCCTCTGCGTGAAAAAGTTGCCCCTTAGGTCTCTTTTATATCTGACCCCTCCCACCCTAAACCTATGCCCTCTAGTTCTGGATTCCCCGAACCCAGGGAAAAGACTTTGTCTATTTATCCTATCCATGCCCCTCACAATTTTGTAAATCTCTATAAGGTCACCCCTTAGCCTCCGACGCTCCAGGGAAAACAGCCCTAGCCTGTTCAGCCTCTCCCTAAAGCTCAAATCCTCCAACTCTGGCAACATCCCTTGTAAATCTTTTCTGAACCCTTTCGAGTTTCACAACATCTTTCCGATAGGAAGGAGACTAGAACTGCATACAATATTCCAACAGTGGCCTAACCAATGTCCTATACAGCCGCACATGACCTCCCAACTCCTATACTCAATACTCTGACCAATAAAAGAAAGCATACCAAATACCTTCTTCACTATCCTATCTACCTGCAACTTCACTTTCAAGGAGCTATGAACCTGCATTCCAAGATCTTTTTGTTCAGCAATACTCCCTAGGACCTTACCATTAAGTGTATAAGTCCTGTTAAAATTTGCTTTCCCAAAATGCAGCACCTTGCATTTATCTGAATTAAACTCCATCTGCCACTTCTCAGCCCATTGGCCCATCTGATCAAGATCCTGTTGTAATTGGAGGTAATCCTCTTCGCTGTCCACTACACCTCCAATTTTGGTGTCATCTGCAAACTTACTAACTGTACCTCTTATGCTCGCATCCAAATCATTTACATAAATGACAAAAAATAGAGGACCCAGCACCAATCCTGTGGCACTCCACTGGTCACAGACCTCCAGTCTGAAAAACAACCCTCCACCACCACCCTCTATCTTCTACCTTTGAGCCAGTTCTGTTTCCAAATACCTATTCCTCCCTGTATTCTGTGAGATCTAACCTTGCTCATGAGTCTCCCATGGGGAAACTTGTTGAATGCTTTACTGATGTCCATATAGATTGCATCTACCGCTCTGCCCTCATCAATCCTCTTTGTTACTTCTTCAAAAAACTCAATCAAGTTTGTGAGACATGTCCCTCAGGATTCCCGCCAACAACTTGCCCAGCACTGACGTCAGGCTCACTGGTCTATGGATCCCTTGCTTGTCCTTACTACCCTTCTTAAAGAGTGGCACCATTTTAGCCAACCTCCAGTCTTCTGGCACCTCACCTGTGACCTTCGATGATACAAATATTTCAGCAAGAGGCCCAGCAATCACTTGTCTAGCTTCCCACAGAGTTCTCGGGTACACCTGATCAGGTCCTGGGGATTTATCCACCTTTATGCGTTTCAAGACATCCAGCACTTCCGCCTCTGTAATGTGAATATTTTGTAAGATGTCACCATCTATTTCCAAGAGTCTATATTTTCCATATCCTTTTCCTATGTAAATACTGATGCAAAATACTATTGAATGGATTAGATTCAGTGGACTGAAGTTTCTTTTTCAGTGCTGCAGACATTTAGGACTGTGTGGCAAAATGACTATGACATTAAAGTTAGTGATCGATGGAGCAACATGGGACTGAAATAGGAGACACTTAGTCTTGTCACATAGCACTTGATGATGTTATCTAATTTAATTCAACATAAGACTGTTTCTCCTAATCTTTGTATGTGTTTAGTAGGTGTGATTGTTGTATTTACAGCATATTAGTTTCCAAGGACCATAGGGCAGGGCAAATAGACTACTCATTCAACATTAACAGATGTCACACTGCACACATTTTGCAAACAATACTGAATAAATCAAATCTTTATCCCCTACTATGTAATCTATGAGACATGGAATCATGGAGCTGTACAGCACGGAAACAGACCAACTGGTCTTTGCTGACCAGATATTCTAAATTAATCTTTTCCCATTTGCCAGCCTTTGGCCCATACTCCTTGAAACCCTTCATATTCATATACCCATCCAGATGCCTTTCAAATGTTGTCATTGTACCAACCTCCACTACTTCCTTCAGCAGCTGAATCCACACACACACTATCCTTTGCATGAAAAAGTTGCCTCTTAGGTCCCTTTTAAGTCTTTCCCCTCTCATCTTAAACCTATGCCCTCTAGTTTTGGACTCCCTTACCCTGGGAAAAAGACTGACTACTCATCCTATCTACGTCCCTCATGATTTTATAAACTTCTACAAGGTTGCCCCTCAGCCTCCAATGCTCCAGGGAAAACAGCCCCAGCCTATTCAGCCTCTCCCTATAGCTCAAACCCTCCATCCCTGGCAACATTCTTGTAGATCTTTCCTGAACCCTTTCAAGTTTCACAACATCTTTTCTAAAGCAGGGAAACCAGAATTGTACACTGTATTCCAAAAGTGGCCTAACTTGACCTCCAAGCTCCTCTATTCAATGTATTACCAATAAGGGCAAGCGTACCAAATGCCTTCACCCTGTCTACCCGTGACTCCACTTTCAAGGAACAATGAACCCTGCGTTCAAAGCCTTTGTGCTTTTCAGACAGGGAAGCCAATTTCAGGCTTTAAGTCTACAGAGAAAATCCATGTGTAGGTTTTCATCAACTCACCAGAATTCTCACAAAGACTGAGGATACATGGCTCACCACTGACATAAGGTGAGTCTCATGCTAAACATTATGAAGATGTGGGTGTATTTTAAGAGAGTTGAAAGCAGCAGAACTAGCGGACGCAGCACCAAGTGTTCTCAATAAGGCAACAATGTATGTAACACCTGGTTGAACAACTTGATAAGCTCACTGCCTGGAGATAAAAACAAATTCAAATTTGGCCAATCAGTTTAAATTATACTCTGAAAAAAATACCAATTTCCAATCCAGTTTGAATTGAATATATTGACAATCTTAAAAGCCACTGACACAATCTGAAGCTCTGGGGTATAATACTGGGGGAAAGTTGAAAAGTTGAGAGGAGAACTGCCAAGTCCTAGCATGTGACCTTGCCCGTTTTGAGTTAGCATATGTGTTACCCTTTCTCCTTGTCCTGTCTGCAGTCCAGTTTCCTTGGTGACTCACCACGTGCATATCCCATCTCTGTAATACATTGTAAGGTAAGAGCACTAGTCTGAGAGTAGTCTGAGAGTCTGAGCTGGTGACTGCAGTGGTCAGAACAAGTGACAATGCTTCCTCATCACTGGTGGGGTCATGTCCTCCATCTCTTCCTCCTGGGTGTGATGTGACTAGGAAGGTGGCGGATCCTGAGTATCTGAGAATATCAAATTGAAGAGATGGATTACACTGACGCTGGTGTGTTAGTAAAGCAAAAGACCCAGGCTTACACCATCTGCACCTTGTGTCTCACCACAAATAGCAGAATGAAAGTGAGAGGCAGGATTCCAGAAAGCCCATAAAGCAGAAACATAGGATTATTGAGAATGGTCAGGGAAAAATCAGATGCTGCAACTTCTGTCCTTGGTCACTGCTCCCATCATCTTCAGAGTCGCTCTCCATCTCCATGACAAGGCTCCAACACTGCATCCATGGTCCACAGCTCTACCCTAGTGCTCCATTTTGCCAGCTTACAGTTGTGGCACAGGTTGTCAAGAAGCAGCCCCCTTTTCTTTCACTTTAAATGTGACAATTTCTTCTTTTAAATGTGACAAACTACTTTAAAGAATGGGAATTAGTTGGACCACAAACACTGGCAAACGTCATATTGAACCTGTGGCCATTCAGCAACTAGACTATTCTGGGCTGCAAGATTTTTGCATGCTGCCTGTCTCAACAGAAATCATAATTTGTGCCATCGTTTAGCCATTAGTGCCAAATGCAATGCATTCTTCTCATCTATTCTATTCTTCCTGAAACATTTATGACACTTGAGTTGGTTTTCTGTTCCATTATTAACTATTAATACCTACACTCTCCAATCATGTGTTAGACTAAACAGTGTTTTGTGCACACCACAGGAAGCTAGAAATAGCTTGTCTATTGCATCTATCCAGTCATGTAGTTCAAATTGAATTCAAACACTGCCAACTAATATCTGAAATCCCAAAGAATTAAGAGTAGAGATGTCTCGCTTAGAATGTCTCATGTTTTCCTTGGAGGTTGTTCAGTTGTCAGAGAAGGCTAGACTCCTTTCTCTTGTACAGATCCACTGGTCACAAATTGAATCAGAAAATGTGACCATGATTTTCTGGAAAGCCATTCCATACTTGGAGTTGGTCTGAGATTAAAAATGCTACATAAGTACAAGTTGTTGTTGTTGTAAAATCTCCTTCACTGACCCTCCCTTCACTGGCTCATATTGGAATGAGCAGCATCTATGTTTTAACATACAAACACTTTAAATATGACCATGAATGCCAATGAACTGTTGGTCAAAAAGTATTGAGGAAAGAAGACAGGAACAGTGCTGTGTCAATACAGGAGATTTGTAGGAGATAGTTCTAATGTTTCCAAATGAATGCACCCCACCCATTGTCACTGAATCCAGAAGAAACACTTCTAAAGTTTTGAAGGGCTTATCTTCAATTGACATGAAAAAGGTCATGAGGTACCACATATCTTTAACAAAGTGCTTGTGTGGATTTTATTGCTATTATGCTTATATAAATTATTACAGTGCTTTTCTTCAACTTTCTATCTGGCTTAAATGGCATGCATGTAGAAATTCCCCTGAAAGCCAACTGTCCTTTTATTGTCAGCTATCTTAATTTCAGTGATCCTCCTATTTGTTTCTTCTTATTTCTGGTTCCTCCTATTTACCTCAGTCCTTTGCAGAACAATATATAAGAACTAGGATGAGATTGCTCTCATATGCATCCACAAGACGGAAAGACAGAGTGAGCTTACTTCAACAAAGAGCCATTAGCTGTCAAGAAACAGGTGAGAATAGCAAGTGTCTGGTATACTTTTCAATTTATTCACTCTGCTTTATTGTTCGTAATTCATTCCAGAATGATTCAATATCATTTTCAGAGTTGCCCTTAACCTTCTGTAAAAAGCTAATAGCTGTAATTTTAACAGAATAAAAAATCTGGTCAGTACATCCAAAACTGAATGCTCAACTTGTAATATTTTTCAAATATTTAATGTGTTTAATGTTGATGGACAGGTACAGCAACAAAATGAAGTTTGCCATCAGTGCCATTTTGCTGTTGAGTTGTATGGTCCTGGGTACAAGAGCAGGTGAGTCTGCCATTACATTCACAGGTGAGAGCATTAGAGAATTTCAAGGTTATTTCTCAACTGTGTTGTTTATTTCAAAATTCCCTCCAGTTTTGAGAAGGATGAATCCTTGAGATTTTGACAGAAAAGTTCCTTGAGGTTTGGAAACTAGAACATAGAAATCAGATCATGGCACTTGAAAAGTACATGCACAGGAATGGGCCCTTCCGCCCACCATGTCTGTGCCAACCATGATTCAATTCAAAACTAATTCCATCTGCCTGCACATGGGTCTGTATCCCTCTATTCCCTGTCTGCCTTTTAAACATTGCAATCATACCCACTTCTCCCATCTCCAGTGGCACTGCACTCCATGCACCTGCCATCCTCTGTGTAAAAGATTTGCCTTGCAATCTCTTTCCCCTCTCACCTTAGACCTAAGACTCCAATTATCCACCATATCCATCCCTCTCAATTTTATATACTTGTAACAGGTCCCTCAGCTTCTGATGCTCTAGTGAAAACAATCTCTGCTTGTCCAACTTCTTCTTTTAGCTAATATACGCCAATCCGGGCAACATCCTGGTAAACTTATTTTGTACCCTCTACAAGGCCTCCACATCCTTCCTATTGTGTGGTAACCAGAACTGCACACAATACTCCAAATGTGGCTTAGCTGAAGTTTCTTACCGTCTGAACTTGACTGGTTGATTTTTATACTCAATGCCTAAAACAATGAAGGCAAGCATGCTGAAGGCCTTCTTTATCACCTTACCCACTTGTCTCGCCACTTTCACAGAGCTCAGAACTTGTACTCCAAGATCCTTCTGTACATCAATGCTCCTGGAGGTCTCACATGAATTATATACCTTCCTCTTGCATTTGACCTCCCAAAATGCATCACCTCATGCTTCTCTTGGTTAAACTCTGGTATTTCTCCACCCAACTTTCCAATTGTTCTATATCCTGCTCTATCTTTTGATAACCTTCCCCACTATCTGGAACTCCAATTTTTGAGTCATCTGCAAATTTACTAATCAGATTTTCATCAAAATTATGTATATAAATTACAGAGATCCCAGCATTGATCCTTGCGGAACACTACAAGTCACAGACCTCCAGTAAGAAAAACACCCCTCCAAGGCTTCTATGACCAAGCTAATCTTGTATCCAACTTACCAACTCACTGTGGATTCTGTGTTTTGGCCTTCTGGACCAGCCTACCATGAGGCACCTTGTCAAATGCTTTAGTAAAGCCCATCTAAGACAACATCCATTACCCTACTCAATCATCTTCGTCAAAAACCTCAATCAAACTGAGATAAGGCCTCCCCTGCACAAAGCTTTGCTGACTATCCCTAATAAGCACATTGTTTTCCAAATATGTCTATAAGAAGCTTCTCCATTAATTTCCCTGATATGAGGCTCACAGGCCTGTAATTTCCTAGATTATCATTGTTGCCCTCTTAAACAAAGGAACAACACTGGCTATTCTCCAGTCTACTCACATATGGCTAAAAAGGATGCAAATATTTCTTACAAGGCCCCAACAATCTCCCTGTGTCTCCCTTAGTATCCTGGGATAGATTCCATCAGGCCCTGGGAATTTATCTACCATGTTTTTAAAGATGCCCAACACCTCTCCCTTAAAATTGACATGCCCATATCCTTCACTTTGGTGAATATCAATACAAAGTACTCATTAAGGACCTCACCCACTTCCTCTTGTTCCCCACTTGAATGATCTTCTTTGTCCTTGAGTGGGGCTACCCTTTTGCTCCTTAATGTGCGTATAAAATGCCATAGAATTCTCCTTAATCCAGTTCTGAAACCAAACCCCAGGAAAGATACTTTGGCTTTCAAGGTACTGCAGCACAAACACAGCTGAATGATATTGACTAGGTGGAAGTGAGGACTGCAGATGCTGGAGATTAGAGTCCAGAATGTGGTGTTGGAAAAGCACAGCAGGGCAGGCAGCGTCTGAGGAGCAGGAAAATCAACGTTTCAGTAAGAGATAAACATATGAGGTTAGTTTGTATTAAGTTTTCAATTTTTTGAATTTAGCAGAGTGATGGCGATTTGACTGAGGAGTTTACAGTTCTAAAATGATTGTATAAGGCTGATGTGTAGAAGATATTGTGAGTGAGCATAGGGCAAAGGAGGATGTTAAAACCAAGGCTATGTCATTCAGTCAGAAATTTAAAAAAATTATTTTGTACAAAGTGCAGTAGAAATCTGGATTTTTTTTCTGCCAAAGGTTGTAGATGCTGGGAGAACTGGAACTTTCAAAACTCACATTGCTAGATGTTTGATGGGTAAAGGAGAATATAGAGCACAGGTGCAGGTCAACCCTGATCTTGTTCTGATAAGAGCAAACTGGCTCTTGGAAAAATGCATGTTACTTCCCATTTCCATTTACTTCTCAAGCACCACCTGGGAGATGCTGAGGAGGGGAGAATATAGTGAAATTGGATTACCTTGGAATAAGGAGTTAGTGATAGCTCTAATTGTTAGGCTAAAACTCTGAAGAGGTCATTTGAATCAGAGTGCATTTAAGTTCATGTAGAAGCTATCAGCATTGCCAGTCGAGGGGTTAAAGTTACAGTTAGCTTAAGCCAATCAGGTGCTAAGTTTTTTTTAAGCTCCTTCTGTGTGTGCTATAAAAGGAGTTAGCGTGTGGTTGTTAATCCAGACATAGGAGGACCTAGACATCTCACACATTGCAGCATGCAAGTGAGAACTGGGTGGATCCTGGGTAGGCTAGTGTCTATCATTTTAGAATTCCTACAGTGTGGAAACAAGCCCTTCCACCCACACCGACCCTCCAAAACCCACCCACATTTATTCCCCTACCCCTGACTAATGCACTAACCTACACGTCCCTGAACATTATGGACGATTTAGCATGGCCAATTCACCTAACCAGCACATCTTTGGATTGTGGGAGGAAGCTGGAGCACTCGGAGGAAATTCACAAGCATCATTATTACCATAGTTCAAATGTGACCAAATCATGTAAATATTGGTCATCAGAGTGCTACTATTAGGTAAGTCATGAGGTCACGATGCCAATCTGTCTGTTTCTCTTTATGACAGCAGCAGTTCTCATCACAGTATCCACAATGTTTTGGTCGGCATTCATCCAATAGCTTTTATCACTGTAATGACTAATTCTTCCATTTTTTGTTGCCATGATGTTGAAGCTGGTAAAGCCAGGTCCATGTGTCCTGAGGGATGGTTCTTTTACCCATCTTCTTGCTATGGATACTTCACTGAGCGACTGACTTGGGGCGAAGCCGAGGTACTGTATATGTATATACTTCACTCAATGGGAGAACCACAGAAGGCAGATAATTGGGGATAACTATTGAAATCAATTATCATATCATACAAAGGTGCAATGCTGCTGAGAATTTTTGGAAGGACATTAGAGATCACGAATAAGGAAGTGGGTCAATCAGTGATCTTCAACTTTATCATACTTAAGAAAAAATTATATAGCATTTAAATTGCTCCTTCATTGACCTCCTGACATGCTCAAAACACTTTGGAACAGATATTCACTTTCAAGTTTAATCATTGGTGTAATGTAATGGTCCGAAATCTTCTAGGTCATCCAGAGAAGGCAGATCCCTCTGACATTACAGCACTTCCTCAGCCCTGCCCTGAAATGCTATTCAAGATAATGTGCTCAAGACTCTGGAGTGGGACTTGAGCTCATGAGCTTCTGGCTGAGACTTGTGATTTTCGCCAGTATATCTTTTCTTTATGTCATACTATGACTCATTATTGAGTGATACACTATGGACAGCCGTTATTAGTGAATAAAAATTGCAAAAATAATGACAAATTGCACATATACAGCACCTTTAACAACATAAAATGTCTAGAGGCACCTAACAGGAATGTTATAAAATTAGACAATGAAGCCACACATGTCATTTACCTTTAAGGATGAATATCTTAATCTGTAGTCAATTCTTGTATGTAGGTTTGCTCAGAGCTGGAAGGTTTGTTTTTTTTTAGACATTTACCATACTAGGTAACATAATCAGCAAGCCTCCAGATGAAGCACTGGTGGCATGACCCACTTTCTATTTGTGTTTAGGTTCCCTTGGGTCTGTGATGTCATTTCCTGTTATTTTTCTCAGGGAGTGGTTAATAGGATCCAAGTCAATGTGTTTGTTGGAATAGAGTTTCGTTGGAATGCCATGTTTAAAGGAATTCTCGAGCATGTCTCTGTTTGGCCTGTCCTAGGATGGATGTGTTGTCCCAGTCGAAGTGGTGTCCTTCCTCATCTGTATGTAAGGATAGTAATGAGAGTGGGTCATGGTCTTTTTGTGGCCAGTTGCATGTGGCTAGGGTATGATGTATTAGTTTCATAAGTTATTGGGCAGTTTAGGGAGGCGATCACTTAGTGAAATTATTGTTGGATTATAGTCCAGAGATCCAGGTGATGTTTATGGTTTTAGTGAAGATCTATAACTCAGTTTGTGGTTGAGATTGTTGGTTGGTTTGCCGAGCTGGATGATTTTCTTGCAAACATTTTGTCTCCTTCCTGGGTGACATCTTCAGTGCTGATAGCCTCTAGATGAGGTGCTGTCATGATCTGTCCTGAATTTAATGGTTCTATCTGTTATGACGGGCGGTCTACATCCAGTTTTGTATGGTAGTGGTCTGTAGATGGGAGGTCTATTTCAACGTGTTTGTTTATGGAACCAATAGATAAATACCAGGCCTCCAGGAATTCCTGAGCTTGTCTTTGTTTAGCCTGTCCCCCAAGTATCATAACGTTGTCTCAATTGAATTGGTGTCTTTGAAAGTTGCATCACAGACAGGGTGGTGAAGAAAGCACTTAGCATATTTGCCTTCATTGCTCAGACTTTTGAGTATAGGAGTTGGGATGTCATGGTGAGGTTATACAGGATATTGGTGAGGTCTTTCAGGAGTACTGTGTGCAGTTCTGGTCACCTTGTTACAGGAAGGATATTATTAAATTGGAGAGGGTTCAGAAAAGATTAACCAGGATGCTGCCAAGTCATGGGTGTGGGACTGTTGAAAGAAGGACAGCAAATGAGAATATCAGGTCAACATAAAATGTCACTGATGTGTCATGTAGCATCATACCCTTCACAAACCTGTGTGAAGAGGCTCAACAGAGTGATTCAGAAATGAACCCCTCAAAAGTAAATTGCAGACTATATGATGGCACCATTTGTGTACCGAGAGGTCAGATTACTCTGCCAGTCCAAATCAATATCAAGCATGAACGTCTGGAGTTCCAGATCATAGTCAGCACACTCATCTCAAGTAGAGCAAGTCTAAAGCATTAACTGAAAACCTGCAACATGCCAAAAGAGGCTGCAGCACACTAAACCATTGATTATGGAATAGATTCGAGCAGGGTAGAATGATGTGTTTGTGGAACCAGGATGCCTGCCTGGTGTCTGTCAGCTCAGCGTAGAGAGTTTAAGACCAATTCAGCATCTGCTGAGGCAAGTTCCAGCTGCCCTTAGAGTCATCCTGAGAGACAAGAGCTGGGAAAGAGATGAGTAATTAAGAGTGATAACTTCTTCAGAAAGGATTAGCAATGAGGTAGCAGTGAAACAACCTGAAAAAGTGACAGTATGCAGTAAACCAATACATCCAAATGAAACACCAAAAAGATTTCACTACCCCAACCCACACGTCAAAAGAATTTTTCCACAGCTTACAAAGCTAAGAATCCTCACTAGCCTAGCTGTGAAGGAAGATTACTCGTGAGCGAACCTAATTGAAAGCAACAGTTTTCTAACAATATTTAGATGTTCCTTAGGCGATACTGATGGTTGCATATGCTGTTTGGCATTTTCTTCAACTCCAGAGAAGTATCAAGACAGGCAATGTGATATGGTTAGTGATCTTCCTAAAGTGATGGTTATGCAATCTGTTGGTTCATGAATGCTGCAACACAATGAGAGAAGACCTTGCCAACGATGATCATGATCTAGTGTGGCTGGGAGAAAGTGAGGACTGCAGATGCTGGAGATCAGAGCTGAAAAATGTGGTGCTGGAAAAGCGCAGCGGGTCAGGCAGCATCCAAGGAGCAGGAGAATCGAAGTTTTGGGCATAAGCCCTTCTTCAGGAATCTAGTGTGGCTGTCACACATTGGCTCACCAAGTGAAACTGAAGCTGAACAAGAAACCTATTGCAATTAAAGATCCCAAAGTCATGTACATAGGTCGTGTTCTAACAACAAAACACTTTTGCTCTAAAAAGGTGAGAATTGTAGCAGTTTTAATAAAGTCACACTATTATCAAGTGTATTTATTAGTAGTAGTATTATTGAAAGCTTCCTGTTTCTCTGGAGAGGTTGTAAGCATTGAAATAGTGTCAGAAATGTTCACACCCCTATTGCTTTCATATTGGTTTGTGAGAAGCCCCAGAAATACAGGGGCAACATGAAAAGTAATAATATTCTGGTTAATAGTTTCAGTTCACCCTTGTTCTTTACCTGGTCAGGAAAACATGTTCAATGGAGGTGTCAGACAGTGGTATGTTGAAAACAGGTTTCACAGTGTACCTGAGATACAAAACCAAATATTTCCAGGTGAAATCTTGAGTATGAATTCAGTTATGATATCACCAGAAAATAATGTGGAAACCTTGCCTTGAGAGAGTAGGATGTGATTCTTAATTTTTCTCCTTCTCTTTCAGGTTGAGTGTGCATCATATGGAGGTCATCTTGTCTCAATCCATAACAATAGAGAAAGTGATATAATTTCAAATCAGCTCAGTGCTTTCTCCACCAAAGTCAACGTTTGGACCGGAGGAAATGATCCTAAAGAGGTAGAAACATTCAGTGTGTATTCTATCAAAGAAGTGCTCAAACAGCTAATAACTATCCAAGTCACTACAACAGGATGTAACATGATTTTCCTCAGTGTAAACAGGGTGCTCATTGCCTGAAAATGGTTGCCTGATCCATTCATGATGGAGCTCTGAGTGATGCCATCTTCAAAAGGATTGACTGCTGGGTAATCAGGTTCCTAGAAGTGGTTCCCAAAGGACACCCTGCAGGCTGTCCATATCAAAAAGTCATGTTAACACATGAAGAGTTGTTGGCACTGCACCTAACTTTCCTCCATATGTTCCTTATTATCTTAAAAGTGCAACTGGTTTGAGCATTTAATTTGTAAGAGCACTGGGTGATAATGCTGCCTCACAGGACCTGGATTTGATTTTGGACTTTGTGTGCGGAGTTTGCATGATTTCCCCGTGTCTGCATGGGTTTCCCCAGCTGCTCTGGTTTCCTCCCACAGTCTAAAGATGTGCAGGTTAGGTAGATTGACCATGCTAAATTGCCTGCAGTGTCCAGGGATGTGCAGGGGAGGTGGACTAGCCATGGGAAATGCAGTTACAATAAATAGGGTAAAGGGATAGCTCTGAGTGTGGTGCTCTTTGGTGGGTTGGTGTGGGCTGAATGGCCTGCTTCCTCACTGTGGGGATTCTGTGATGTATGTGGGGGTATTGTAATATTTATGACAAAGAATCAGCAAACTACACTTTCAAGACCCATTAATGGATTTAATCAATCAGATAACTTCTCACCAGGTAACACAACATTAATTATGGACTGGTAATTCAGATTGGGCCGAAATCGATTGGCTTCACCACTAACTCTCTGGAGATTATAGACCGAATACATGTATCCTTGAGGGGTCTCTTAGAGCAGCCAGGTGCTTTTGTCGACCAATACCGCTTCATTATTGTTCTGGTGATATGAGAAAGATTGAATCAACTCCCCACTTTTTAACCTCCTTGGCAACAACAGACACACACACACGTCCAAAGGTAAAATGGGATAATGTCCAGCATGAAAGGAACATAAAAGAATATACAACTTAGAGTCTTTTGATTTTCCTTGTAATATAAGGTTTTAACTTGAGACCATTGTTGGTTAGATGATTTGTTTTGGACCAAGAACAGTGTGAATATTGCAGTTATATGATCTTGGTTCCCTGATGCTTCTTTCCAATCAGTGCTTTACTAGACTCTTTACTTCCGAAATCAAGAGTGAGACTCCTCAGCCTGTCTTCAGTTCTACATTCTTAGTTTCATCTCAACTCTCTGCCAAAGCGAGAGCTCCTCGGAATAGCAGCTTGTATGAATATTTTATCTGCTGGTTTGTTTTTCAGGCTGTGATTGCAACTGATATTTCATTTCCAACATGCAAAGATTCTAATATTAGTATAAATGAAGTAGGCGATGAGGGCCTTCTCATGCGTCCAAGGGGTAGGGACTGTCTGTCTAGTATAATTACGCTTGGGGAGTGGAGGATGAGCCACTGGACTGTGATGGCTCCTCTGATGATGAGGACATAAAATGCAGTCAGCAGATAATGGTAGTATACAGCAAGTCCCATGGTAGTGGCTATTGATATGTGTTCACAGGAAACCTATCCCTTTGATAGCTAAGACTCCCTATGCTGCCACTGGGCTAGAACTGGGCAGCACGGTGGCTCAGTGGCTCGCACTGCTACCTCACAGCATCAGAGACTTGGGTTCATATGTTAAGGTGAACAAACCATATTATTCCCAGTGTTAAATAAAGGTTGCCTGTTGAGCAACTGAGTGTATTTTCTTGTTTGTTTTGGGATGCTGCTACATGAGCTCCTTCTGCAGTTCAAACTAATATGGGGGTAACCTGATGGCCTGGTGTCCATGACATCTCAAGTAGACCCTCCATTATCTTCAATCACCTAATCCTCAAACTTCTCATCACACACTTATACTTGTGTGTTTACCAAGGATTGTCTGTCACCTAGCAACAAGCCCACATGTCTCAGCCATTATGCCAACTCAGCATTCAACTTAGAGAACAATAGGATCTCGCTGACACCATCACGTAATCCATTATGTGATCTGCTGCATGATTCCGCATGAGGTTTGCTGTTCTGTCAGTGGAAGAATCAGAGCACTATCCACGGCATGGATGGGCCCACTTAGCCACTGAGAATGTTTCTGTAATTTTATACTATCAACAGAACAATTGAAACTTATATTTTTGTTAGGAATTTAACAGGAAGAAATTCCAAAAAACACTTCTGATATAGAAAATTTGGAAATAGTAAAACAGATATCAGTAAACATGAACATGAAATGTCACAAAAATGCAACTACTTCACTAACTTATTTTAGAATTTTTCTCCTCTCTCATCTATGTGTGACTCCAGTCCCATAACAATGTGGTTGAATTTTAAATGCCTTCTAAGGTGGCCCAGCAAATCACTCATTGCATCAAAATATTGACAAACTCCACATACAGGACTGAAGTAGTCCAAAACAAGCCCCACCACTATTCTCTCAGGATAATTATAGTTGGTCAACAAATATCTGTGATGCCCATATTCCAAGACTTAATTTTAAAAAGCACTCTGAAGCACATTAACTAAGTACTGCCCATTTGAAACTATATAAGATGCAATGCACGCAAACGAGAAATGGTCACTACGATGGGACACTAAAAATATATGGTACTTCACATGGCTTACATCTGAATGCTTTACATGGCTTGAAATGAGTTAGATTTCAACTTTACTCTGATTCAAATAATGCTTCACCTCAAATGAATAAATAAATTTGATTCCAATTTTAGAATCAGCGTTGGAAATGGACTGATGGTTCCATATTTAACTACAAAAAATGGAACAATGGAGAACCAAATAACGTAGGCTCACTGGAGCACTGCATTGAGCTTCTTCAGGAACATGGTATGTCAATTTTTAAATGTCAGTTATTATTATGATTAAAATAGCTTTATCCACTCCTCTTTAGGATACATCATTCACTTCTCAAAAGGTCAAGGATCATTTGGTTTAAAGTCTTCATGTTCCATAATAATGTTGAGCAATGTACAGACTCAAAAAGATTGCTGATTATTCAATCTCAACTCTTCACTCCTAGCCCAACCGAAGACATCTTCCTGATATCCAATTGGGAATTAGCTGACATTATTTTAATGAGGCTCATAAGTCTCAAAATTAGGAAAATCAAACTGGTTCTGTTACTCACTTAGCTATGATAGCATTCTTTCTTCCACTTCAATTTCATGTCTACTGTCTTTTATCCATTAATGTTGTACTCGTATTTCTCAACGAAGTAACCATTTCTCTTTGATCAATTCAGCTGATTTTGCACCCATAGTTACTAGCAAAGTCTTTTCCATTTTCTTGCACGCCTTTCTATGAAGAATATTTGAAAAGTTTGGCTTTAGTAGTGATGACTTCCAAATTAAATTTTATGTCTTCCCTTATGTATTCTGCTAAGAGGAAATCATTTGTTAAACTACTCACTATTGATCCTGTCAAATGCTTGGTCTGTAACTTTCGGGCAACTACCTGTAACACTAACTTTCGGGCAACATAATCCTAGTCTCTTGTTGTAGCTGAATGGGGGGGTGGGGCAGAGAACTATATAATTACAGAAAACTTGCATTTATGGGGGGAAAAGTGTGGGGAACATTTTTCACACAGAGGGTGGTAGGTGATTGGAATGCACTGCGAGTGGAGATGGTAGGAGCAGGCACCTTAGCAACGTTTAAAGCATCAGCTGATAAGACACATGAACGGGAGGCGAACAGAGGGATAGAAACCACACATGGGCAATAAATAGTGGATCTAAATAAAGATTAAGAATTGTATTGTGTATTGTATTTTACAGAGCACCCTTCATAACCTCAGAATGATAAATTGCTAAAGTTTTCTGTCAAGACTGTAGGAATGAAGACCATGGAAGGTCCTAAGTAGATCAATCAACCTTTAGCAATAAACCTTTTACAGTTGTATTAGTCATGAATGCATGTGCTGATTCATCCCACAGTGTTGAGAATCAAACTATCTAACCATGATACTATTTGTATAGCTGAACATTGCTACAACTTTCAATGTTCTCCACTTATTTTCAGTGAAAAAAAATCTTAAAACATTTATCTTACAGATTTCAAGAAATGGAATGATATTCGGTGTGACACGAAAAACCATTACATTTGCAAGTACAAGCTATGACTTGAAGCCAGAATGAGCTTTAACTCCCTCAGTACTAATGATCACATTCATACACAGCAACTTTGAACAGTAGAGAAGTATAGAGTAAATAACAATAATTTGACTTCATGTAAAATCACTCAATAAAATAGAACATTCAAAAAATGTTGTACAGAATTCTCTGATATGATACATTCCACATATTTTTACTCATCCAGATGCTTTGTTTCTTACGCATCTGTTTTAGAAGTTCATTCTGGGGATATCGAGGTCGTTGAGAATTTTGCCTATCTCTCATTGCCCTTAGTAATGAGTCTTCTTGTTCAGTCCGTCTAAGGAAGGTACTCCCTGACAAAACTGACAAGGATTTCTAGAATTTTGACTCAGTGAGAAATAAGAAATTGAAATATGGCTGTCACCTGGTGCTCCCAAGTATCTGCAACTTGCCTCTTCTGGGCTGCGGAAGTGATGGATTTGGGAAGAAGTTCATCAGTGGTTGGGGGAATGAGTGTTTAGGTATGATGCTGAAGTCTCAGTCAAGCAGATTGTTTCCACCTTGCATAATGTTGAGCATGAGCAAATCACACCCAAAAATGAAACAATTTTGAACTGATAACTACTCAGAGTAATCCTAAAAGAATGAGTGAATTCTTACACTTCAACCAATTTTTCTCACCAATGACTTCAAAGTTAACATTTCAAGTTCAGGCCTTTGTTGAGGAAGAGACCGAGAGCTCCTAGATCATTCTGTGCAAAATGGAGGTATAGAGAAATTGGGCATCTATGGTGAAGAGGAAGCAGTTAGGGCCAGGGAACTAGAAATTGTCAATATGGTGGAGGGCATCAGAGGTATTGCAGATATAAGTGGGCAGAGCCTGGACAATTGGATAAAGGATGGAGTCAGGGTAGGAGGAAATATGCTTGGTGGGACAGGAGCAAGCCAATGATCCTTCCGGGCAACCTGGTTTGTGGATTTTGGGAAGGAGGTAGAAGTGGGTTGTCCGGGATTGAGAGACTATAACGTTGGTCAAAGTCTGAAGTCACATAACACCAGGTTATAGTCCAACAGGTTTACTTGAAATCATAAGCTTTCGGAACGCTGCTCCTCTGTCAGGAATACACAACAGTCCAAAACTGACATCTCCACATCATGGCTATTAGATTGGAAGCTGTGGGGATGGGGTGGGGGGGAAGATCTCCAGACATAATGAGTTCAGTGACAGTCTATGTACAGCATGACACACACCTTCTCGTAACCAGTCATTTTAACACTGTCTTCTGTTCACATGCATACTTGTCTATCCTCGGCATGCTGCAGTGCTCCAGTGAATCACAGCACAAACTGGTGAAACATCTCATCTTCAAACTCGGCACTTTACAACTTCCAGACTTAATATCGAGTTCAACACCTTCAGATTGTGAACCAATTCCCATTCCCATTCCTTCCCTTTGTTTTAGTTTGGTTGTGTTCTCTGTTACCATGTCCTCTCATCCCTTGTCATGTCTGTTTTTTCCTGTCTGGCAGTTAGAATGGCAGAACAGTGGTGTGTCTAACATTCTGATTACTTAATCTGCACTATCAACACCTTTTCTCCCCCATGAACCCAACTCCCTCCACTACCGCCGCATAAATGCTGTGACCCTTCCCACTTCACATCAGGTCTGATGCAGACTAGACTCGAGACTGTTGGGGAGATTTCACTGGGGTGTTTAATGTAGGGCTAGGGAGGGTGACACTAGTTCTGCAACAGACACTTCTAGCCCTGAAATGGTTAACAGCCAAGCGAGCTGCTGCTGGCGACTGCATGACTACCTAGCTGGAGCTTGTAAGGGATATGCATAATGTTAATTAAATCTTGGAGCCTGTAAATACCAGCCAGTATCAATTGCCCCATCGAAACTCGTGATTAATAAAGAAACCGATCGGAATCTTTAACTGTTAGACAAGTGCGAATTGCTCTATCGGAACCTGTAACTGTTAAGTGTGAATGGCTCTATTTAAGTCTAAAAAGTTGACAAGTGTAATTGTCAATTTAGTTAAACTGAAACTATTGAAAATGGCTAGCCTGTCAGACGCATAGTAATTCCTTGAAACAATGAACTATTGAATACGGGATCGGAACCGCTCCCGGGGATGGCTGAGCCATTGTCAAGCACAGCAGGAGCTGGACAGGCACTTCGATGCGGCCAATAGGAGGACGGATCCCCAGCGCGCGCAGATGAATGGACCAATGGGGAAAGCGAACTGACCGGGGACTCCAGGCAGCGCGAAGTATAATTGTGTCAAGTTTGAACGAGAAGACAGAACGCCTTCTCCAACGAATGCATGCTTGTAGATTCGTTGTACCAGTTAAGATTCTGTGAATAAACTGCTGTCTGCGTCTAACCATAGTTGCCAGTGAGTCTCTCTTTCCGAAATAACACGCAAAGACGGGACCCCGCGGGTCCGTCTTAACAAGACTCAAAACGTTAGCTTGCTCTCTCCATGCATGCTGCCTGACTCACTGTGGTCTCCAGCATTTTTGTTTATGGTACAGATTCCAGCATCTGCAGTAATTTGCTCATACAATGAGTATTAAATTGTTGCATTCAGTTCAGGGAATATTCACTTCGTTGAAATTACAACACCTTTGGGAATTTCTTATAGGCAGCAGCTCAATCAAGCAGCACTGCCCACACACCCCTATTTGGTTAGTTCAAGCAAACCATCTAGCTGCAGGATAATGCGGAACCTAGGACAGAAATTTTCCCTCCTAGTATGGTGCTGATAACATCCCTAAAAACACTTCGATCTTCCCTCCAGGCTGTACATGACAACTCCAGAATCTCACCATTGAGTGGTGACTATCTTACTTCTGTATGTAACGACCGGTATGTGGGTGAGATTCCCCTATTACAGTTCCAGATGGAATACTCCAAACTGTCAAGCTCCTGGGTGAGAAGGGTGAACTGGCCCCATTTCTTATTTACCCACTCACTCGATTAGCCCCAGAAGGCTAGTTTAACAAATACCTTTTCCCTTGTAGATGCCTTTCTTCCAGGCCAAATGAATTTATACTTGCAACAGGAGCCAATTCAACCAAGTTTTTCTGAATTAATAGTGAGTTTATTAGCAAGGATTGATAATGCAACACATATGCATAGAAACATTAGAAATGACTGATGAGTCCAAACACAAGACGGAAGTTAAAAATGTGTATTGATTAGTCTGAATTCTGTGAAGTGTAGATGATGGGACGTTGCTGCCAGTATATTGGTTGATGTCAGTAGTATTGATGTTGGCAACTAAACATTTGATTTCAAGATGCCACACAGGAGACTGCTGAGTAAGATAGGGGTCCATGGTGTCAGAGGCAAGGTGCTAGCATGGATAGAAGATTGGCTGTCTGGCAGAAAGCAGAGAGTAGGGATAAAAGGTTCTTTCTCAAGATGGCAGCGGGTGACAAATGGTGTCCGCGAGGCTCTGAGTTGGGACCACAACTTTTCACTTTATACATTAACGATCTAGATGAAGGAACGGAAGGCATTCTGGCTACGTTTGCAGATGATACAAAGACAGGTAGAGGGGCAGATCACATTGAGGAGGCAGGGAGGCTGCCGAAGGATTTGGACAGAGTTTGGAAAGTGGACAAAGAAGTGGCAGATGGAGTACAACATGGGAAAGTACAACATGAACATTTTGAAAATAAAGGAAGAATAGAGGCATGGACTATTTTCTATATTGCGAAAAAATTCAAAAGTCTGAAGTGCAAAGAGACTTGGAGTTCTAGTCCAGGATTCTCTCCAGGTTGAGTCAGTATTTAGGAAGGTAAATGCAATAATGACATTTATCTTGAGAGGACTTAAATATTAAAGCAAGGATGTACTTCTGAGGCTCTATAACTCTCTGGTCAGACCACATTTGGAGTAACGTGCGCAGTTTTGGGTCCCATATCTTAGGTAGGATGTACTGGGCCTGTGTTCCAAGGTGGTTCACAAGAATGGTCCCAGGAATGAAAAGCTTACCATAAGAAAACATTTGAGGACTCTGGTGTATACTCAAATGAGTTCAGAAGTATGAGGGGGATCGAATTGAATCTTACAGAATACCGAATGGCCTGGACATAGAAGATGTTGGGAAAATGTTTTCATTGGCAGCAGTGACTAGGACCCGAGGGCATAGCCTTACAGTAAAGGGAAGACCTTTTAGAACAGAGATAAGGAGGAACTTCTTGGAGAAACCTAGTGGTGAATCTATTGCCAAGAAGGCTGTGGATGCCACGTCATTGAGTATATTTAACACTGAGATATTGGTTCTTGAGTATCAAGGGGATCAAGGGTTATGGAAAGAAAGCGGGAGAATGCGGTTGAGAATCTTATCAGCCATGATTGAATGGCCGAATTTCTACTTTCATGGTCTTATCTTTTTGCATCGCTAAGACTCCTTTTAATCATAAAAATTGGCAAAACTGCGAATCATCAAAATAAATAATCAAATTGTTCCATGTTGTAGTAATCATTTTACTGCACTGAAATTCAAAATTTCATTTTGATGTTAATACAGAATGCGAAAAACACCTTCATTCAAATTGTAATACAATTAAAATATCTATTTCTGGCATTTATAATTGCACAATCCAACATTCCCCATGTGTAATCATATCACATTCATACTAATGGGTGACTTGCGAGAAAATAAATTATGAAATTATATTTATCTTGCAGAAAAAACAGCACACAAAATATTGAATTTTTATCTGAAAGATATTCACAACTGAAGCAGCACAGGTTGATTTCATAATTACTTTCAAACAGGATCATGGTTAACTTACTGCCATCAAAATATTTCGAAATGCAATTTATGCAATCAATTTATTCAGCAACAGATTTAAATAACTGAACCAAATTTGGGAACTGAGTCGTCATGGGTCACGATACTTAAGAATGAGAGGCAAAAAGGAAAAGAAAGTAGTATAGTGCTCTCATTATGTGATGAAATCAGTACATTAAAGAGAGATTTTGGATCATAGCTTGCCTTTACTGGTTAGTGCATTGAGTATAGGAATTGGGGGGTCATGTTGCGGCTGTACAGACAATTGGTTAGGCCACTATTGGAATACTGCCTGCAATTCTGGTCTCCCTCCTATCAGAAGGATGTTGTGAAACTTGAAAGGGTTCAGAAAAGATTTACAAGGATGTTGCCAGGGTTGAAAGGTTTGAGCTTACAGGGAGACACTAAGTAGGCCAAGGCTATTTTTCCTGGAGCAGAGGTTGACCTTAGAGATTATAAAATCATGAGGAGCATGGATATGATAAATAGACAAGGTCTTTAGCCTGGGGTGGAGGAGTCCAAAACTAGAATGCACAGGTTTAAGGAGAAAGGGAAAAGATTTAAAAGGGACCTAATGGCAACTTTTTTTATACAGAGGGTGGTGTGTGTATGGAATGGAATGAGTTGCCAGAAGTGGTGGAGGCTAGTACAATTACAACATTTAAAAGGGATCTGGATGGGTTTACAAATAGGTTGGGTTTGGGTTAAATGCTGGAAAATAGGACAAGATTTATTTAAGATATCTGGTTGGCATGAATGAATTGGACCAAAGGGTCTGTTTCCCTGCTGTATATTTTTCTGACGCTAAAGGATCAAGATGTAGAATCTGTTTGGGTGAAATTGAGTGACTGCAAAGGACAGCAAAAAAATTGGTGGGAATTGTTTTATAGGTCACCAAACAATAATCATGTTTGGGCATAGTATGAATTAAGAAATTAGGGATGTATGTAATGTAGATAACACATAATGGGAGGCTTCAACTTATTTATGGATTGAATAAATATTCTGCAATGTGGTGGGGGATAAATTCCTGGAGTATGTTTGAGATGGATTTCTGGAACAGTATGTTCAATAATCAACTACGGAATCAGGCTAGTTTAGCCTGAGTAATAAGTAATCAGAACTTGAGAAGGCACTAACTATAATATGAATTTCATCTCAAGTTTGAATGTGATATGGTTCATTTTGAAACTAGGGTCTTAAATCTGAATGAGAGAACTTGATGGTATGGGGTAAGTCAGCAATGGCAGAGTTAAAAACACACAAAGATTTGACAATAGACTGGCCATCAGTAGTATTTAAGGAAAAAAAATAAAACCAGCAAGAAACAAAGGAAGCTATAAAAGTCCCTTTAGTTACATGGAAAGGAGTACACCTGCAGGCCAAATGTAAGTCCATTACAGTTGGAGGCAGAATTTACAATGGAGAACAGAGAAACAGAGGAGAAGCTATGGTTACTTAGGATGTGTTCACAGAGGAAGATACCTAAAATCTCCTACAGTTACAAGACAACGTAGTCGGAAAATAAAAAGCAGAAAGGCATAACATTTCCTAAATGCTGAGGGCACTGGAAGTCTGGCGTTCAAATGGGTGTCCTTGATCACGAGTTGCTAAATACTAGCACGCAGATGCACCAAGATAAGGAAGGCAAATGGCATGGATTTGAGTACAGAAAGGGACCTTGCTGCAGTTCTGTAGAACATTGGGGAGACCACACCAGGCACACTATGCAGAGCTCTAGTCAATTGATGCTCACCGCTAATCCCTGAGACTAATCCCTGGGATGGTGGGGCTGCATTGAGGACAGACTAAGAAAACTGGGCCTGTATTCTCTACAGTTTGAAGACCGAGAGATGGCCTATTTGAAACTTACAATATCTTTAGACAGCCTGACTAGCTGGATGTAGATCGGGTGTAACCCCTGGCTGGCGAGGATGTCATCTCAAAATAAATGGTAAGCCATTTAAGACTGAGATGAGGAAGAATTACTTCACTCAGATGGTGGTGAACATTTGGAATTTTCTACTTCAGAGCGATGTGGAACTCAATCACTGAGCATGTTCAAAGCATGAATTGCTAGACTGCTGATGACATCAGGGAATATGAAGATAGTTTGTGGAAAGTGGCATTGAGTTAGATGATTAACCATTCTCTATTTGAATAGCAGAATAATCTCACAGGGCTGAATGCACTACTCATGTTTCTATGAACCAGACAGTATGGAAGTTAATTTGGCAGTTATGTATCTAACTTTGTGTTGTAATGCATGCACAGGATCATATTACAGGGCTCCAGCAACAGATAATGGTAGTGAACGGTGATAGGTTAGTTAAATCACTGGTAGATGAGCTAATACTAAAGGCAATGGTGTTGTACTGTGATGGTGATAGTGTAATGTAGTGAACCAGTGAGGCAGAAGATGATTAGATTAGGAAGACAAAGGAAGCCAGTATGATTGGGTATGCTAATGCTATCAGATAAGCACGGGAACCTAAGACTATATAAACTGCAGAGAAACAAATGTCTTGTGGGCAGATAGGGAAGACATTTTCTGGCTGTCACAGCTTTGATTTTGCAAGATTAAAGTGTAATTTTGTGAAGGATTTCCTGCATCTCCTGATAATTTTTTTTTTTTTTTTTACAGAATATTGAATGATTCTTCCACAACAACAGCTATCTTCATGAGAAAGAGGGAAAAAGGTATATTTGTGAAAAGATTATGCTTATACTATTTGAATTTGTGGGGACTTTTCTAATTTGTTTCTTGTCATTAATAAGTTGTACATCATTGATGCCTGTTTAATGCATCACAAAAATATAGTTCACTATGGATGCAGAACTGATGACATATATCATTCTAGTTAAAACACCAGCATTTGAACCCCTAACATAAAATTAGAGATCAAAACAATAAGGAAAGTCTAAGTACATATCTTAATCAGAAGTTTATCTTAAAGATGCCAGGGTAAGTTGAGAAGCAAATCTTTTATACAGGACCTTTGTCTGAATAGGCACAGTCAGCAAAAGCACACCAATTATGCTGAACTGTTTTAAAATATTGGGAAGGGCCCTGCTATTGTGACTATTTTTGGGCACCTCACATTAAGGAGAATGTCAAGGCCTAAGAGAACGTACAGAATACCAATAGGGTAGAAAGGCTTCAGTTATAAGGAAAAAGCAGAGCAAACAGGATTGTTCTCCTTCTAGCTGAGAAAGTTTAAGAGGACATGTGAAACAGGTGGCTAAAATCATGAAAGTCTTGATCATGTAAATAAAATAATCTATTTCCAAAGATAGATGGGTTAGCAACCAAAAGATAGAGATTTAAGCTAACTGCCAAAAAGATCAAAATGATTTGGATGAGAATACAGGAGGCGTGGTTAGTAAGTCAGCAGATAACACCAAGATTGGTGGTATAGTGGACAGTGAAGAAGGTTATCTAAAATTACAAAGAGATCTTGATCAAGGGGCTGAAGAGTGGCAGATGGAATTTAATTTGGATAAATGTGAGGCATTATATTTTGGTAAAACAAACAAAGACAAGACTTATACAATTAAAGATAGGGCCTTGGATGGTGTTGTAGAGATTCAGGTCCATAATTCTTTGAAGGTTGTATCACATATCGATAGGGTGGTTAAGACAGCGTTTGGCACACTTGCCTTCATTGCTCAGCCCTTTCAGTATATAAATTGGAATGTAACGTTGAGATTGCAGAGGATTCTTCAGGAGTAGTGTGTCCTGTTCTGGTCTCCCTGTTCCAGGAAGGATATTATTAAGCTGGAGAGAGTTCAGAGGAGGTTTACCAGGATGTTGTCAGGACTGGAGGGCTTAAGTTATAAAGGAGGCTGAGTAGGCTGTGCCGTTTTCAGCGAAGCGTACGAGGTTGGGGGATGTCCTTTGTAAAATCATTCGTACAGACCAGTTGTAGGTGTTTTTAAGATGGGGGATTTCAAGACTAGAGGACATATTTTTAAGGCAAAAGGAGAAAGATTTTAAAAAGACATGAGGGGCAATTTTATTTTTTATAACACAGACAATATGTGGACTGAACATGGAAAGGAAGTGGTGGATGCAGGTACAGTTATAACATTTAAAAGTCATCTGGGTAAGTACATGAATAAGAAATGTTTGGAGAGATAGGGGCCAAATGCAGGCAGGTGGGATTAGTTTGTTTCTGTGTTGTGTGACTTTATAACAGTGATAACATTTTTTTTTAAAACATGATTGTTTGTAGTGATTTGGTATCTTGTCTTTCTAAAACACTGTCGAAATTGGATTTCACAATTGCTTTCAAACAGAAATGCTGCATCTGGGCTAAAAGAAGATTAGTGGGATTACTTAAATAATTCTTTCAAAGAATCTACACAGTCACAATGGGTTGAAACGCAGCCTTCTTCTGTGCTGTATGGAATCTAGGATTCTCAAAGACAAAATGACAGGTTTCACTCAGGAAACATAATATAAATCAAAAGAACAATCACCCAATAGACAAGAAGTTTCAGGATTATTTCTTCTGATCAAGAGAAGACATGATTGATAAAGTCTCTTGGTATTGATGTACAATAAAAAAAAAAAGAGAAAAAAAAAAGATATTATCTCTTCCTCACAGTTTGGATTGAGTGACAGCAACTGGGTGGTGAGACACAAGGTGCTCTTCTAGAAATACAAGGATCTTTTTCCAGGAATCCTCTTGAGCATCCGAGTGAGGTTTAGCTTCTCCTCCCCACAAAACAGTCACTAAAAGTGTAAAATAAGGAATATTAGTTAGTAGATTCTGGGAGGTTAGATCTGTAGTATGATTGGGAGGTGAATAACTAAATAAATTCTCACAACTACCACTTATGTTATTTTTCTTAGATTCTTATTGTAGAAAGACCTGCAATTTGGATTCTAGATGGGATTATTGCAAAACAGAAAGTAAATGTTTTTAGAATTTCCATATTACCTTTCAGTACAGAGACAGATATATTTCCAGATTTGTTTCAGAAAGCTATTTTGCTTTGAGGCACTGAATAACAATGGCTTCTATAGCAAGCAGGACAAATGGATCCTCTCCGAAGTCTTTAGTTAATTAACAGTCCTGCACTTCCAATTTGCTTCTACAGCAAGCAAGCCTAAAACATGTGGTAGTTTGGATGTATGCACGCAATTATATTTTCAGATAAAGTAAATTCAGAGGAAGTAACTTTTGTACACATTGGAGACCTTCAGAAAATTGTTCTAAGTTCATCTTCAATTGGGAGGGCACAGATCATTGCTGAAAACGTGTTGCTAGAAAAGCGCAGCAGGTCAGGCAGCATCCAAGGAGCAGGAGAATCGACGTTTCGGACATGAGCGCTTCTTCAGGAATTCGGGCTCATGCCCGAAACGTCGATTCTCCTGCTCCTTGGATGCTGCCGGACCTGCTGCGCTTTTCCAACAACACATTTTCAGCTCTGATCTCCAGCAACTGCAGTCCTCACTTTCTTCTAGGGCACAGATCATTCCACACCCTGGAATATAAGGAACTGGAATATGAAAATGTTTGAAAATTCTGGGAATAAGGATGGTTACATGTGATTTCTGGGAGTTGTGTTCAATAGTAATTGCTAATAAGTCACAGTTAGATGTGTGTTGTGGTTCACAAAGTTTTTCCAAAGTCAACTGACATTTTGGAAAAGATGCAAGCAAAAACTTTGAAGGCAGACAAGGGGTAGTTTTAAGGCCTGTTATTGCTGGACAGAGTTTATTGAACTAGACAGAGCTGATAGAGTCTTATTTGTTCTGGATTACATTAATAAAAAGAAACAAATTGATCATTTTGCTGATTAAATTTAAAAATTTACACTTTTGGTACGGCTCGTGGACTTGATTTACCCCTTGGTTGAACTGTAACAATGTTAATTGTGCATACAAAGTAAATTTATATTTAATTGCAGAAGGGAATAGAAAGCTCAATTATTTTGCCAAAACGAAACTGGATGGATTCGAGGGAAATAAAGTTTTAGGGTTTCACAGATAAGATAGGATAACGAAACTAAATGAATTGCTTAAACAGAGAATTAGCATGGACTTGAGAACCAAATGGCCTCCTGTATCATAGCAGTACCATTTCATAATGTGCAGAATATCATCTTAGGATGTAACAAATGGGGATAACACCATCTAAAATTATTTGAGTTATTGAACTGTTTGGAATATAAAGTGGTGCATCAGTGGCCAGAGTGTTACTTCTATTTTTGGTGCAGGCTTACCCGCTTTGTCTGAAGAAGGCACCTTAAACTTGGATTTTCTGAAGTGGGGGCTATATGGAGGCTCAATCAGATGTCCAGTCTGAGGGTATGCCAGTGTTGTGAGCAAGTGTTCCTTTCCTGCAGCTTTCAACACCTTCTGGATCTGAATCGGAAAATGTACATTTGTAATACTCTGTATTCACAATGAAATCATAACACAAACCAATTAATTAACTGTGAAACATAGAAGAATACCCATCTACCTCCACAGCTGATTCAGGTGCAGGCCAGTTCTGATCATCTTCTCCAAAAATAAGCATCATGGGGCATCTGATTTTATCAACCTGTTTATGAGTGAAGAGTTAACAGTATGTTCATGAGAATGAATTGCTGGAATAAGATCTTAGAGGTGTAAAAAAAATACACAATTCTTTCACGTAACTGAGAAGTATGACGACTGCCAGGTAATACCTTGGAAGCTACTTATCTCAGAAATTTCTCTACATTTGTTTCCCTTAAAAATATTTTCAAATTTGTTTAAGCATGGATCTTTAAACATGAATTTGTGCAACAAATGCCATTAAAACTTGTGTTCCAGTAGATAAAATTCACTTTAAATTTTGATTCTTCAAATATGTATGCAACTGAGCTCTACAAATCAAAATTATGATTTGATTTTATTTTAATTCATAATAGACAGGTAGCCAATTTACAAATTTGAAACAATCAACCTATGCAGATGAGATTTCTGGAAGAAATGTTTTACTTTGTTAAATGCCTGCTAGAAGTTGATGAAGGAGACCAGAAGTCTATCTTTAATCAGTTTTAATTATTTATTCCCAAGTGAAACATTACAAATGTAAAGTTCTTAAATCTACAATCCAACAATGATATTTTTAGATTTAAAGAAAAAAAATTAACATGTCTGGATGGGCCATGACACATCTCAAAAGGGATCCTGAGCTGGGATATGAACTTGGAATGAAGATCTAGACCCCTCTTAAGGGGCCTTTTGTTTCGAAAGCGGTCAAAAGAATCATTGGAATGCGGTCTGTATAAAGCAAGGTTACCAGTTTAATAAATTAAGGCAACTTGATGCAATTCTGTCCAGCAACACAGAGGTTAAAGCTTCTGTGCTCCATGCTGAAACTGCACAATTACATTCGAAAATTATTTATATGGTTTATAAGAGACAGCACCGCCTTAATTTCAAGAAAAGACCAATCAAATATAATAAGGTGTCAAGATTTACAGCAGGCTAATCCAATGATATTTCCTGAGAAACAGATTGTTTAACACACAAAATCATCCCATACTTGCTAGTTCAAGATTAGTTCAAATACCAGATCAGATGATTTGGTCTTATGATTCATATTATGAAAACTCCATTGTTTTCTCTTATCTCAACCATCTCAGCAAAGCATCAGTTCAAGTTCACAGTGTCAAAGAAAATTCTAAAGCAATTTTGTTATGTTATTTTAAATTGAAAAACCATTTTGTGGTTAATAAAATCTACATATAATTGTTGCTTTTGACATCACCTAAATTCAAAATTTTAGATCCTCAGGAACATCTGGTCTAGAAATAGGGATAATACTACGGTGACACAAAACTTATTATTGCTTCTTTATATTTTTGACAAATTGTTTGGACATGATATAACTGACTTTCATGTCCATCACATCATATGCTAAAGAAATTATCTAATTGGTGTCATTCATCTGCATATCTTAACCTTATTTTTAAAATACACAGTTTACTGTATAAATTCTCTCTAAGATAGCATACACTTCTTTCCTGCACTTATAACTTGACAAATTTCCATAAACATATTAAGATTCTTATTAGACAGAATCTACGTGTGTATATTCAACATATAATGCAACACATTCTTTCAAGGGGTAATCAATCATAAACAACAAATGCCAGTGATGCTGATATCCTCTGAATGAATAAACAACTGTAATCTGGCAATGAATTTCAAAGATCTCAATATTCACTGGCAAGACGTAGGAGCAGAAGTTAGCCGATCAGCCATCGGACTAATTGGCTAATCCTCAACTCACTTTCCTAGCTTTTCCCCACAACCCTCGATTCCCTTATTGACATAAGATTATTCAAGGCTGAGATAGATATTTTAAAGACCTAGCAGCAACAAATCTCTGTAGTAAAGATTCACTGCTCCCTGACAGAAGAAATGTCTCATCTCTATTCTAAAAAGGTGACCCTCTACTCAGATTATTCCCTCTGGTCCTAGACTCTCCCAGAAGTAAACAATCTCTCCACATTTACTCTATTACACCTCCTAAGAATCTTGCATGTTTAAATAAGGTCACCTTTCATACTTCTATACTCCACTAAGTATGTGTCCAACTTACTAAACCACTGCCCATAAGACAATCCTACTACACTTAGGATAAACCTAATGACTTATCTAAGGACTCCCTCCAATTGTCGTACATCCTTCATTAGCTAAGGGGAAAGCTGAATGTTGAGAGTGGGACTTGAAGCTACACCTTTAGAAAGGGACCAGAATCAGCCAGGCTTCAGCAAGACGTGGAACAACACACTTTGAATCTGACTTTAGACCTTTACCATCCTAACAAAGGTGTGCAATTAGGACAACCTCTCTCTTAGATGTCAGCAAAACCAAAGAACTGATCACTGACTTCAGAAAGAAAGGAGGCAAACATCCCTTCGTCTACATCAACGAAGCTGAGGTTGAGAGGTGGAGAGCATCAAGTTCCAAGGATCGATGATAAATGACAACCTGTTCTAGACTCCCATGCTGATGGAATAGTCAAAAAGGCACAACAAAGCCTGTTCTTCCTCAGACGGCTCAGGAACTTTCAAAGTTCACCAGGATCTTCAACATTTACAGATGCACCATTGAAAGCATACTGTCCAGGTGTGTAACAGCCTGGTATGGCAAGTGCTTTGCCCAGGAATATAAGAAACTACAGAAGGTTGTGTGCATATCCCAGAAACCAACTTCCCACCCATGGACTCCATTTACACGACCTGTTGCTGCAGAAGGGCTGCCAACATCCTCAAAGACCCATCGCACACAAGCAATGCACTCCTACAACCTCTTCCATCAAGAAGATACAGGTACTCAAACGCACATACCACTAGGTTCAGGAACAAACTCTTTATGGCCGTTATTAGACGGATGAATGGACTAACTTCCAATAATGCTGATCTTGCTAATGTTGATCTTGCCTAGTGCATGCTCTGTGTGACATAACCTGTATGCCTCTTTTTTTCACCCTATAATCTGTAAGTACCCCTTGTAAACAAAGCTTTTCACTGTACTTAAGAACATGTGACAGCAAATAAATCAAATGAAATCAAATAATAGCTTGCATTTATACATACCTTTAACATAATAATAAAACAAAAGTCCAAAAGAGAATTGCAAAGAGGTTTTGACATTAAGTCCTAAAAGGAGATTTTTGGACAGATGACCAAAATCTCGTTAAATAGGCAGGTAATGAGAAATGGCTTAAAGAAGAATAGAGAGGCATATAATTGAAGAGGCTTTAGGAGGTAATATCAGAGCTTAAAGCCAAGAAAGCTGAAAGGACAGTCAATTATGGAGCAACTAAAGTCTGGGATACTCAAGAATACAGAAACCATAGGAGATCAGAGATGGGATAGGGCAAGAGCATGGAAGGACTTGAAAGTCAGCAAGGGAAATTTAAACCAATGTTACTGAACCAGAAGCCAATATAAGTGTATATGCACATGACACAATGATATGACAAGAGAATTGCATGAATTAGAATATGAGCAGCAGAGCTGTGGATGTCCTCAAGTTTGCGTAGTCTGGAAGAAGGTAAGCCAGCCACAAATGCAATGTTACATCCAGACCAGACAACTTCAGCAGATGAGCTATAATGTGAATGGAGTCACAAAGGTAGACAAAGATGATCTTTTTATATTATATTTTCTAATCACCTCTGGAGCAGGTGTGACTTATACCTGGGCCTCTTGAATCAGAGAGGGAGGGATAGTAACACTGCACCACAAGTACTCCTCACAAAGCTGATTGGAATTTCATCTTAATGTCAAATATGGGAGTTATTCCTTATTCTGAATTCATTAATCATTAACATCTTGGGAATCCCGACTGATCAGAAATGCAAAACAGAGGCTGGAAACCACATGGAAAGTAACTCATTTCCCAGCCCAGCAAGATATAAGTCAACAGCACAATGGAATGCTCTCCATTTGTCTAGAGAGGTGCAGCTCCAACAACATTCAAGATGCTCAACATGGAATGCAAAGCAACCCACCTGACTGGCATCATATCCACCAGATTAACTACCCAAGTACCTCCTGACCTCTACTCTTCACCACTTATAAAGATGCACCAAGGTTCCTTCAACAGCATGTTCCAATACCAGAGTAACAAGGGTAGGAGATACATGGAAGACCATTAGCTACATGAACCTCTGAGTCACACATTATCCTGGTTTGGAACTTTCTTGCTGTTACTTTAAGGAAAGATACTGGCACTGGAGTAATGTCACTGGACTAGCAATTTATACGCCCAGACTAATGCTCTAGCAATATGGGTTCAAACTGCATCACAACAGTATCAGTAAATAGCACCTAGAGTTGAATGTTAGTCTCATAATGGTGACCATGAAATCATTGATTATTATGAAAACACAATTGGTTTATTAATAATCTTTAAGGAAATCTGCTGTCCTTACCTGGTCTGGACTACATGTAACTCCAAACCCACAGCAGGGTTACTAACTCCTAACTGCCTTTGAAATGCAAGTCACTCAGTTCAAGGACAATTAGGATGGATAATAAATGTAGGGTGTCCCAATAATATCTACACACCATGAGCGTATTAGGTTCACTGCTACTAGGTCAAAATTCTGGAATTTCCTAAAACACCCAGGATGTAACCTGCTTCACATCTTGGAGATTCAAGAAGATGGTTCACCACCATCTTCTGAGTAACATTGGACAATAAATACAATGCTTACCAATGATGCTCCAAAAGAATGATTAAAATATCAGAAGTCACACAACACCAGGTTATAGCCAAAAAGGTTTATTTGAAATCACAAGTTTTCGGAGCGTTGCACCTTCATCAGGTTCACCTGACAAAGGAGCAGTGCTCCGAAAGCTTGTGGTTCAAATAAACCTGTGACTTCTAATTTTGTCCAACCCAATTCAATATCACCACCTCCACATCATGAATAAAATGTATCATTAGCACTGTTTTTATTACACTGTTTACAAGCTAGATTAATTGATCAAAACAAAGCCAACACCAAAGTTCTGTCACCAACACCTTTAAATTATCTACTGGAATCATTTCGTAACATGGCGTAGCTGCAAAGTGGTAGGTAAAACATACTGTCACAAAATTTATCAGATGACAAATTAATTACACTGGGATAAGGACTAAGTGTGTGGTCTATCAATGACAGCTTGCACTGTCAGTGGGAACACACCTCATTAACATTACAAGTAGGCATAAGTTCCAAATCTAAGCCTTCCTGTTGTGTGTCCTTGGAAACTCTACTCCTATATCATATCATGTGGATTGAGGTTAGGGCAATTAATATTGCAAAGGTCTTATCTCATGACCCCAGTCTCTTTAGCTGTGCTTGATCTGACATGCATTTTTTAAAAAGTGTGTATGTGTGACAATCCTACAGTATTAGAGTACTACAGTGGAGATCACTCGGATGTTGGCCAGTATACCACTAATCATTGGCCTACATGCTGCTACAATAAATGACAGAAATGTCATTGATAAGACGGAACTTTCACCCATTACAAAACCTTAAAAGGAGTCCGTTGCTTTCTTGTCCTTTCTGCCAGTCTTTTGCAAGAGAGATATCACAGCATACCAAGGGAACCATCAATTAATTACAGGGCCATGCATTCGCCAGTCGACTAAATTTAGAGATATTAGATACTGAAATCCATAAGAAAGTCTCTGATTTATAAAAATGACAGGATCGCAGACAGTTAACAGTGTTAGTGATGTGGGACAAAAACAGAAATTGCTGGAAAAGCTCGGCAGGTCTGGCAGCATCATTTGGAGAGAAATTAGAGTTAACGTTCTGGATTTCCTACTGAACTATATGCATTTTACTATTCCTTTACATAGCAGAAACGTTTACCTGAACCATGCGCTTTGGATCATCTGGGAATGGCAAAGGAATATTTCTCCATATCACACTACCATCTTCTGTAATCTTAATTTTGTTTTCATCCCTAGGTGGGAGGCAAAAATAAAGTCAATGTGGACCGATATTAATGGAGCGCATTAGCTCTTTCTAGATCCACAACTTCACTAGTTGCAACAGAAGTTTAATTACTCTTATAACCAATTATGCTTAGCTTCTTTCTGTTGATTTTCTCCTTGCTGAGGTGGAGAGACCGAGTATTCTGTTGATTCTGAGACTAATGCCGTCAGGAGTTCTCAACTCCTGGCAGGGACACCCATGACAGTAAGATGGAGGGAAGGAACCAGGCAAAGTGTAATCCAAAGCACTAAATGACAATTCAGGCATACAATATTCATGTGAACACCTACAATGGTGAATGAAGGCTGCAGCAATAGGGGGATCTCCCGTTATAGAGGTTTCCTTGCCGCTGGAACTGGATCTGCTTCAGTCTGATGTGCAATAGCATTACCACATTGAAAGATGTCCTGCACAACGAGTCTACCTAGAGGCATTAAAATCCTCAACTTGAATACAGAGCTCTGCAGTGATTGGCAAGAGGTGACAGGGACGGATTGTGAAAGATCAAGTCCCTAGTTTTGGACCAGTATGTAGGGGGGTGGGGTTTGATTCATTTTTGCTCTTGGAATAATAACTGAAAAATATTTTGGTTGCTCTCTACATAATTGAGCTGCCCTCTTCACGATCCACTCACACTACGTGAGGAAGGAGATAAGAAAAGTGCCCTAAAAATGGTTTGTTCTGGAAACTACATCCAGCAGGCTCATCTACCTACAGTCTCAAAACCAAAGTCAAACTCCATTTCAGAACTTAGAATGTATAAAGACTAATGGGTAACAAACAAAACAGGTGTGCAGTAAGGACAACCCATAACTCTAACACTTCAACTCTGCGTAAAAGACTTGAAGAGCATGCAAAAGGTAGCTGAGGGAAGAACATGGCAGTTACTCCTTCCTCTGCAGAGGAAAACCTGAGGATCATCCGAAGACACGTGAATTGAATCTACTATCAAGGACAAACACGTCAAACAACTCTAAGCTCCTTGCTGACATCGACTATCAGCTCACGACTTTCCGTCTACAACTTACCAAGAACGAGCAGGTAAAGGTCATGACTGAATATGCTCCACCCTTAGTGCCACAGACGAGTCCAAAGAAAGACTCTATTCCACCTTGGTCACCATAGTTACCAATATTCCCAAGGAAGATAAAAATGTCATCCTTGGCACCTCAAATACCATGGTTGGAAAGGATGCCCAACTCTGGAAAGAACTACAGGTATCCCCCGCTTTTCGAACGTTCACTCTCCGCCACTTCACTTTTACGAAAGACCCACATTAATACCTGCTTTCGCTAACCGAAAGAGAATTTTCACTTTACGAAAAAGCGCATGAGCAGTAAGAGTGGCACTGCCAAGTGCCTTCCCCTGGAACTACACTCAGCATCAAGCCACCATAGGTTTAAACTGTGTCTGTGAGCATCTGTGCTTTATCTCTACTTATTTTGTGCATCCATTAGCAAGATGTATCCTAAGGTATCAGAAAAGCCTAAGAGAGCTCGTAAGGGTGTTACACTTAGTGTAAAATTGGACGTAATTAAGCGTTTCGATCGTGGTCAACGAAATAAAGACATTGTGTGTGCGGTGAACTTGCCTGCGTCCACCATTCATACTATTTACACAAAGAGCAAAAGAATCTCTAAAGCTGCAAAAGTTACTATTGGTTCTGCTAGTAGCAAAGTGGTCTTTTTCAGTTGGCATCAGTAATAGATAAAGTGGAAAGTTTATTGTTTGAGTGGATTAATGGGTGTACAAAGCGTGGTGTTCCGTTAAGTTATCTTATACTTAAGGAAAAATTAGTCACTCTTTTTAATAAGCTAAAACAGAAAACCACTGGACGATGTTGATGAAAATGTTGTGAAATTGGAATTTAAAGGTAGTCATGGTGGTTTGATCAGTTTGAGGCGAAGGCTGCTTTATAGCTTAAAAGGTTACTGGAGAGTGTGCTTCGGCTGATAGTGAAGTTGCCAAGAAGTTCCCAGAAGAACTGAAGAAATAATTACAGAAGGTGATTACTCATAAGCAAGCGTTTAATTGTGACAAAACTGGAATTTATTGGAAAAATTACTGCTGAGCAAGACATTTATTTCGATAGGCTAAGGGGCAAGGCATCGAAGGACAGGTTTACCCTAATGCCTATTACTAATGCCACTGGTGATGCTGTCCTTAGGCCTCTACTAGTATACCATTCAGAAAATCCATGTGCACTTAAAAGGCCTGGATAAGAATACTCTTCCTGTTGTGTTTCGTTCAGATCCAAGCGGTTGAAATACCCAATCGATTTTTTTGAGTACAATCAGTGAATAAGTTAGTCTTGTTGAAAAATACTGGCGAGAAAATAATCTTGTTTTTGTCGATAATTGTGCTGCAATACAATAAAACGCATTGCATTTTGTGTAAGTGCCATTGACAGACAGGGCAACTTTGAAGCATCTTTGCAAGAGATCTGGAAAGGCTACAATGTAAAATTGGGAATCGCCAACCTTGGATATGCTCTCGATAGGCTAACAGTTTCAATGAAAAATGGCCTTTGGAGAAAACTGTATCCCGAAGCGGTGAACAATTTTAAAGGCTTCAAACCAACAACATTAAATATGGCAATGACGACTTTGGCTAAGGAGGCTGGGTTTGTGGAAGTTGACAAAGATGATGTTGAAGAGGTTTGGGCATCCCATGACCAAGAACTGGCAGATGAAGAGCTGGTGTAATTGCAAGAGGAAAGGATACAAATCGAAACAAAATGCAATAGCTAATGGCCCGAAAATAGTCATCCAGGAACTGAACGTGAAGCACTTGCATGAGATTCGTGCTACGATTGTGGAAAAGTATGACTTTAATTTTGGAAGGACATGTAAATTTAGGGCAGATTTGCACGATGTTTGGAGTGCCTACAAAGAATTATATGACAGAAAATTGCGTGAGGCCTAGCAGTCAAGCATATTGTCGTATTTCAAGGCTTCCATATTAGCCACCACAGACAAAGAATCCCAACCTTCAACACCGAGGCAGGCAGACATAGAAGAAAGGGTAGATTTTAATGACTTGCCTGCCCTTATGGATTCAGATGAAAACGAGATGTGAGGAGATGACCCTCTTCTTCTCTCTCCTACAGCCCAGTCTCCCACCACCCATACCTCCAGTGTTATATGTTAGCATCAGCTTAAGTTTTGTTTGCTATTTGGTAGGTTTTTTTGGGGTCTGGGAATGCTCAAAGATTTTTCCCATATAAATTAATGGTAATTGCTTCTTCACTTTATACCATTTTGGCTTACAAGAAGTTTCATAGGAACGCTCTAATTTCGGGTAGTCGAGGCCACCTGTACCAGAAAGGAAGGAGTTGGGAATTGCAGCTTCAATTGTAACAGGATTCTCCTGCTCACCAAATGTGCAAAACACCAGCTGGTCCCCATTGTTTAGCCAAATAGACAAATTAAAGACTTTTTGGAGGCCTCCATGATCAAAGCACTGATGTGGTCAACTATGTCATTGTTCAATCCTGAGACCAAAAGGGTGCCCTCATTACCAAAGCCATGATTAGTAAACATGACAGTTGGGCAGACCACCAGCTCATCCACTCCTCAATGTCCATTAAATGCCAGCAGAATCGACTGAAGATGAAAGAACAGTTCAGAAAGAATCTCAACATTCAGCTGCTTCAAAAGCCAAGCAGATTAGCAAACCTCCAACAGTGCCTTCACCAAAATCTCCAGAGTTCTTTTTAACAGAGTGAAGGAAATCCGGAAACAGCTGAAGACAGCCAACATCTCATGCTGTGAAGACAGATCAGGAAGCACCAAGCATGGTTTGATGAGAAAGATATAATCACCCAAGACCTCACTGACATGTGGAAGAAATCTTTCCAGGCCTGGTGAAATAGCAACATCATCAGTGAGGAAAACAGCTTAATTCATCAAACAGTAAAAGGTGGAGTTAAAAAAAAAGGGGAATCAAGAACCAATGGTGGACTGTGAAAGCTAAGGTACTGCAACTCCTTCCAGACACGCACAACACCCAGGGATTCTGCTGTGCCACCAAGGCAACATATTGACCCAGCACCCTTGGCCTCAAACCAGAGCAGAGTAAGGTTGGAACCCTTTTGAGAGACAGAGAATCATCAGCCTCCAATGGAGAAAACACTTCAAAGAACACCTCAGCAACAATACAATTGTCATCGAGGTTGTGTTTGAGGAAATTCCCAAGTTCCCAAAGGTGATCTTGCATTCTCATCCAGTATGGCTGACGTTGAAGCAGCTATTAAACACATGGAAAATGGAGGAGTAGACAGGATTCCAGCAGAGATTTTCAAACTTGGAGAAAAAGAGCTATTCCCCAACTGTTCCTGAAAATCTAAGACAAAGAGGAACCCAGCTGATCTCAGTGATGTTTGCAATCTCAACTATCTTCAAGAAAGCAAACAAAGCGGACTGTCAGAACTACTAATGAATCTCCCTACTCTCTTTTGCCGGGAAGATCATTGCCTGAATTCTCACTAGGCACCTTCTCCTAGGAAGGAGATCTTCCTGAAAGCCAATGCTGCTTTTGACCAAATAATGCAACTATGGACTTGGATTTTCATTGCTCAGCAATTCCAAGAGAAAGGCTTGGAGCCACACCAACCATGTGGCTTTCAACGATCTAACCAAAGCTTTTGACTCAGTCATTGGGAAGTGCTATGGAAGACCCTGTCAAAGGCCAGCTGTCCAGTGAAATTCATGAACATCCTCCATCTCGTCCATGACGTGATTCTGTCAGTAGAGTAGTCTTCACCAAAAGGGTGCCCTCATTACCAAAGCCAGTCAGAAGTGTTGAGGGCAAGTCAGGAATCAAGCAGGGTTGTGTGACTACCCCCATCTTTTTCTCCATCTTCATATCTTCAAGAACAATCTTTCTTAATGTGGACATGATGCATGGAAAACCTTTCAACCGCAACCCCAAATTGAAATCCAAGAAGAGAACAACATCTGCCTTGTGTAAGTTCAGTACATGGATCGCAATGGGATCTCTGCTCTCTTGGAAGAGAATCTTCAAGCCTTGCTCAATGCCTTCATGGAAGTATACTGAAGAATTAGACTCAGCCTAAACCTGAAGACTCAAATCCTTTACAAACTCGTCCAAGGTTAAGTTCCAGTCCATCCCTCCATTAAGATCAACGGAGAAACCCTCCCAGAATTTGAATATTTCCCTTACCTGGGAAACTACCTCTCATCTAAGGTGTCATCAATGCAGAGATTCAACGTTGTATCCAATCCACGAGCACTGTCCACAAATGCCTAAGGATGAGTGTCATCAATGGCCATAACATCCATGCTGATACCAACATCCTTGTGTATAATGCAGCAATCATTCTAATGCTTCTATATGGCTCTGCAACTTGTACATACAAATGTCACCTTAATACCCCTGAGAAGTACTATTAATGCTATTTGAGGTGGATTCAATGCATCAGTTGGGAGGAAAGGTGTATTACCAGCATCATTCAAGCAGCTATTACCACCAGCATCAATGCAATGATAATCCAAAACCAACGCAGCTGGGCTAGCCACATGCTTAGGATGCCTAAGTTCCAATTGCCAAAGCAAAGTCCAGCACACAAGCCAACCTTCCATCCGTTGACTCCATCTATACTTCGCGCTGTCTTGGGAAGGCAGCCAATATGATCAAAGCTCTCCCCCACCCAGATTATAATCTCTTCCAACCTCTTCTGTCAGGCAGAACATTCAAAAGCTTAAATACAAACAGATTCAAGAACAGCTTCTTCCCCATTGTTATTCAACTCCTGAAAGGTCCTAAAAATTTTAAATTTAATGTTGATCTCGCTCTTTCAACAGTGTCTTGGCAGCTGCAACATTGTATGCCTTGCTCTCACTAAACAAAGCTTTTTACTGTACCTCGGTACATGTGACAATAATAAATCAAATGAAAACTTCTTCATCTAGCTCAAGGCAGGCCCTTGAATAAGATGAAGACAAAGAAAGCATTTCAAAGATTCCCTGAACGCTTCTCTCAAGAACTGCAACACAGATGCCAATGCATGGGAGGGAACCCTCATTTAGAAGAAATCAACTTGGAGGAAACTTCAGTATGGAGGGGCATGATTCTTCAGGAACACCCATCAGCAGAAAGAAGTACAAAAAAAGAACCGGAGAAAAGAATGCCAATGGTCTCATGGACAAGGACAAACTCCACCTCCTGGAAACACCTGCCAAATTTGTAATCAGAAATGTGGTTCTCAGATTGGGCTCATCAGCCACACAATGTCCCACAGAACCCATGACCAGTGACACAGAATTTCCTAGATGAATAATCATACCGGTTAGCAAGCGACTGACAATGACAATACTTAGCTATAATAGGTTTAGAATAAAAAGATCCATTGGCTAGGTTTTTTCAAAAAACAAAATAATCAATTTATTACAAAACACGACTTATTCTATAGAGATGTAAGGCTAATTAACACAATTTGAAATATACAAGTATAAATATCTACACTTTTAAATAAACACACACACACCTCTTAACAAAGGCAGCTGTCCAAGGATTTCAAAATGTATTTTGTTCAATAAGCATCGCGAACAACTCTTTCAGACGCTTGTCAGGAGAACAGCTGAAATAGTGCTTTAGCTCTTGCACTGGACCATCAACAAATTGTATTCAACTGCTAGCTACAATTTCAGAGATTTTTCAAGTAGGTAGGAAAAGATTCGTTGAATAGCTTCTTGCACGCTCTCTGTAGGGTATAACCCCAAGTGAGCTCCAATTAATTTCCAAACAAAATAGAAACTCTTAACAGCCAAAAGTCAAGGCATGAGATTTTTGGCCAACAAAACCAGCAGTTAGCTTAGGACACATGACTATCAAACAGAACAGGTATCTTACGACTTTTCAAATGAGTCAGAAAGGTTTTCAGAACCTTTAGTCAAAAGCCTCGTTAAAGAATCTTCCATAACAAAAGAAAGTCAATAGAATATATTTTCTGTCAAGTTCATGAGCTAACCCAATTTTTTGATTTATTATCAATTCCACAATAGTGGAGGAAATATTTACAGTCTTTTTAACAAAACCATTCACTTTCATGCACTTAATTGTAATCAGCAATTGCACCACCCTTACATTAAATGTACAGCAACCCATGAAAAGAAAACTTACTTGTTCCCACATGAAAAACAGCAGATATACATAGCATGCAATACCACAAAATTACAACAACTTACTTGTGAAAATCAGGAAATATGACCGGTTGTCCTTCCAGAAGACCTTTATAATGGCTTCCACTAATGCAGACTAAGCACTTTGGCTAAGGAAAAAAAGACAGATCGTTCTTAAAAGCTCAATGGATCTACTGCAGTAGTTGAGTGAAAAAAAACTTGGTGGTAGTGGTAAAATTAAATTGATGGATATGAAGCTAGGTAACAGAATACCAATGTTTTGCAAATAATCATTACAAAGACCAAAACACTAATTGCATATGACAAAAAAAAACACACCAGCTCAGAAATTTACTCTGAGATCGTCCACCAAAAGTTTAGCTTTTTCCTGCACAAATGCAAGACTTGCTGAATACACCTCCACTACAAAACAGTATTCCATGGTTCTCAAGTTAGTTTGAACCTACACGTAAATAAATACTGTGATGGAGCATTTATGGGTAATCAATTGTCATTTTGACTTGCTACTGTAATTTTTCTTTCACAAGCTTCCTTTAGTAATCAGATGATTCAAAAAATATATCTTTCAGTTACTCTGTAGGTACTGAACTATTACAGACAACACACAATGGGTAGATCCAAATCCAGTTAAGATCTCAAAGTAGTATTTTTTAAAAAATTCATCTCTAATCGTTCAGAGGGTAGCTGAGAGTCAACTACATTGGAGTCACATTAAGATGACAGACTTCTTTCCCAAAAGAACATTAGTGAACCGAATGTGTTTTTGCAAAAATTGGTAGAAGTTACAGGGTTGCCATTAGACGAGCCTTTTATTCCAGATATTTTTCTGATTGATTTCAAATTTCACGTTCTGCCATGACGTATCTTGAATCCATGCTTCCAGAACATCAACCTGCTGTTCTGGATTACTAGTCGAGTGATGATACCGCTATGCCACCACCTCACCAAGATAAATGAGGCAGATATAGTATCATATTCTTCTATCAAGCCTTATTTATATAAGAAATGTCATATTCTTCAATTAAATATGTTGCAGAGCTGGTCAACTTACATGAATATTTGGGATCTCCGTTGCCATTAGGAGTGCAAGTGTGAATCCAAGTGAGAGTCCCAAAATGGCAACATTGCCTTTTGAAACCTTTGCATGGTTATTAAGAATGTTGAAGGCCTCCTGTGAATCAGTAAGTACAATGCTATATAACCTTTGTGATTTAACAGAAGCATTGATATGAATCTGACAATAGTAAACACAAACACTTAAACTGCCTTTTCAGCATTCCCAAACATCTGTTAGCCTGAGCCTAAGCCTCACTTGGTCCCATTTCCTGGGTCAGGATAATTTACAGATATTTTCTACTGAATCTTTAGAGATATTACAACATACCTCTGGAGCAGTTGGGTCTTGACATCAAGCCTGGCTTACAGGCAGGGTCATTACCACTGCAATACAAGAGTGCTTTCAGGGTCATCTACATGGTGAGGCACTTGGGTCTTTCACAGCACCACTTGAATGCTTACCTAGAGCATTCAAAGAAAGGGAAATATTGTAGTGCCTTCCTGACATTTTCTTTTTACAAATAGTCCAACATTTTGAATTTGACAATTACTTAGATATTTGGAGAGCAAATTGATCAAATAATTATCATCCATCTACACACTCCCAAATCTGATACATTACAAACAACAGGAAATAGAATACAAGACCACTGTTATTTGTGTTCCATTCTAACAGACAGTTAATGTGTTGGCAGCTGTGGTGTACAGCCACAGACCTATAACAGAAAGGACCTGAAAGTAGACTTTTCCTTGCTTTCCCAACTTTAGGCATTACCACAGAGGAAATTCAAGGTACAAAGTCGCAAACTTGAGAACAGTGAAAATAAATGAGATGTAGCATAATAAATCATCTCGAACTGTTAACATTACAAACTAAGCAATTCCAAATTCTAGTCATCAAGAATTACGTGCTGCTCCCTGATAATACTAACATGCCCCCAAACACACACAACTCATTATAGCTGCACGTAGTTAAAATGGGACAGTCAATATACCTTGTACCACCTTCAGTACAGATACATATACACATTTAAAGTGCATTTTAATGGTGCTTTCATTCTAACAGTTTTAAAAACCTCCATTTTCACTTTAGCAGTTACTGTGTATGCTCAATCTTAAAAGCAAATCGATACTTTGCTGCTTCCCCACCTGCCCACCTCTCCTGTTTGCCACCACTGTCCCAAATCTCCTATTTACCATGTCCTAGTCTGACCCTACCACCAGTCATTGATCTTTTCCAAACCCTCACCATCGTGCTTGCCAACCCTCTTCCTGAACCCTTCCTATGAAGGGAGAGAGATGGAGGAGGAGGAGGAAGGAGACAGAGGGCCAGAAACTGCATGGTCAGGAAACAAAGCAGGAACGTTGGAAGGAGCGAAGGAGTAGCAGGGTTGGAACAGTGAATGGGTGGGGAAAGTTTTAAGAACTAGAGATCATCATACTGCCCATGCCCTTTTATTCTTCAATTACAATGATTCAGTTAGTTAAATTGTTAATCTCACTATCAACACCCAGGCAAAGAAGTGACAAAGGTAGTTGCAGTCTGTTACCATCAAGACTGAAGAGAAAAACATTTTTTGGACTTTAATGAAATACATTCCAAAGCAACTGAAACTAACAGGCATGAAGAATATGAGCAAAGTCTGATCCATACCAGCAACCCCTGAAAGCGATTCATTTCTTGTGTGCGTGACATTCTAAGACAGTATTTACTGCCCAACCCTAGATCTCCTTGAGAAGGTGATCAGCTTGCCTTCTTGAACCACCACAATTCATTTGATATAGGTAAAAAAACAATGTCATTAGGGAGGGAGTTCCAGGATGTTGACCCAGTAACACTGAAGGAATGTCAATATATTTCCAAATCTGGATGGTAAATGGCTGAGAGAGGGAATTTTTCAATGGTGGCGCTCCCATGTATCTGGTACCTTTGTCCTAGATGGTAGTTATCATGATTTGGAAGGTATTGTCTAAAGAGCCTTGGTGAATTTCTGCAGTCCATTGTGCTGCTGCTTTCGAACATCTGTGATGGAGGAAGTCAATGTTTATTGATATAATGCCATCAAGCTGGTTGCTTTGCCCTGGATGGTTTCAAGTTTCATAAGTGTTGTTTGTCCTGCACCTGTCCAGGAAAATTGGGGGTATGTCATCATAGTCCTGAACTGTGCCTTGTCGATGGTGGACAAGCTTTGGGCATTCAGGTAGTGATCAAAGTTTGGGTGAAGATTTGTAGCTCAGGTGCTCGATGTTGTGGTTCTGTTCGCCGAGCTGGAAATTTTTGTTGCAAACGTTTCATCCCCTGTCTAGGTGACCTCCTCAGTGCTTGGGAGCCTCCTGTGAAGCGCTTCTGTGGTGTTTCCTCTGGCATTTATAGTGGCCTGTCCCTGCCGCTTCCGGTTGTCAGTTTCAGCTGTCCGCTGTAGTGGCCGGTATATTGGGTCCAGGTCGATGTGTTCGTTGATGGAGTTTGTGGATGAGTGCCATGATTCTAGGAATTCCCTGGCTGTTTTTTGTTTGGCTTGCCCTATAATGGTAGTGTTGTCCCAGTCAAATTCATGTTGCTTGTCGTCTGCGTATGTGGCTAATAAGAATTCAACTGGGACAACACTACCATTATAGGGCAAGTGAAACAAAGAACAGCCAGGGAATTCCTAGAAGCATGGCACTCATCCACAAACTCCATCAACAAACACATCGACCTGGACCCAATATACTGGCCACTACAGCGGACAGCTGAAACTGACAACCAGAAGCGGCAGGGACAGGCCACTATAAATGCCGGAGGAAACACCACAGAAGCGCTTCACAGGAGGCTCCCAAGCACTGAGGAGGTCATCTAGACAGGGGACAAAACGTTTGCAACAAAAATTTCCAGCTCGACGAACAGAACCACAACATTCAGGTTGAGTTACACCTACACGATATCTAACCTCAGACCTACTCTTGTATGGCTATTCCAGTTTGGTTTCTTTTCAATGATAATATTCAGGATGTTGATAGTGGGGGATTCAGGAGAAAGTGAGGACTGCAGATTCTGAAGATTAGAGTCGAAAAGTGTGGTGTGAGGAAAGCATAGCATCCGAGGAGCAGGAGAGTTGATGTTTCAAGCATGAGCTCTTCATCAAGGATTCAGTTGTAATAGCATTGTTCCTTGATATTCAATGTTTAGTTTCTCTTTTGTTGGAGACTGAGATAGTATGGCATTTATGTCACACGAATGTTCCTTGCCCTAGTCAGCCAAAGCCTGGATAATGTCTGGGTCTTGCACTGCTAATGGTGATGAACATTACACATTCATCAGTGAACAATCCCAACGTAACGTTATGATGGAGCGATTGTCATTGATGAAATAGTTGAAAATGCCCTGGTGCCGAGATGATGCATGGTAGACAACAGAGGCTCAAAACATCCAATGCCCTAGAAGAATACAGAAAGTGCAGTGGTTTGCTTTTAAAAACAGATTAGGACAGTTGAGGGGGGACAAAAAAGAAAACACGAGAGGGTAACATTAAAGGAAACCCAAAGGCATTTTATAAATATATTAGGGGCAAAAGAATAACCAGGAAATGAGTAGGGCCCATTAGGAACCAAAGTGGCAATGTCTGTGTGGAGTTGGAAGACATACCTAAGGTTTTAAATGAGTACTTTGCAACTATAATCATCCCAAATCTTCCAGGGTATAGTGTTGACTCCCCTTCTGAGTCCCGATGTCCATGCTACGCACCGACCCCAACCCCTCACCACCACACCCCTCCCCCCTCACCTACATTAATTTTCAAATTCTCTCTGGCCACAGAAGGGGTGCCAAAGGACTGGAGGATGGCTAATAAAGGTATCATTATTCAAGAATGGTCGTCGGGATAAATCAATGTACATTTGTAGTAGGGAAATTATTGCAAAGAATTCTGAGGGACAGAATTAATCTCTACTTGGCAAGATGAGAATTAAGCAAAGATAGTCTGTGCAACTTTGCCAAATGGAGATCACATCTAAAAATTCATTAAGTTGTTAGATGTGATGACTCGGTGCATGAATGAGTGTAGTACACTCTGACAAGGCCGTGCATGGTAGACTAATTAAAAAGCTAAGAACCCACAGGATCCAGGGTAATTTGGCAAATTGGATCAAAGATTGGGTTAGTGACAGAGTCATAGAGATGTACAGCATGGAAATAGACCCTTCGGTCCAACCTGTCCACGCCGACCAGATATCCCAACCCAATCTAGTCCCACCTGCCAGCACCCGGCCCATACCCCTCCAAACCTTTCCCATTCATATACCCATTCAAATGCCTCTTAAATGTTGCAATTGTACCAGCATCCACCACTTCCTCTGGAAGCTCATTCCATACACCTACCACCCTCTGCGTGAAAAAGTTGCCCATTAGATCTCTTTTATATCTTTCCCCTCTCACCCTAAACCTATGCCCTCTAGTTCTGGACTCCCCCAACCCAGAGAAAAGACTTTGCCTATTTACCCTATCCATGCCCCTCATAATTTTGTAAACCTCTATACGATCACCCCTCAGTCTCCGACATTCCAGGGAAAACAGCCCCAGCCTGTTCAGCCTCTCCCCATAGCTCAAATCCTCCAAACCTGGCAACATCTTTGTAAATTTTTTCTGAACCCTTTCAAGTTTCACAACATCTTTCCAATAGGAAGGAGACCAGAATTGTATGCAATATTCCAACAGTGGCCTAACCAATGTCCTGTCCAGCCACAACATGACCTCCCAACTCCTGTACTCAATACTCTGACCAATAAAGGAAAGCATACCAAACGCCTTCTTCACTACCCTATCTACCTGCACTCCAAGGTCTCTTTGTTCAGCAACACTCCCGAGGACCTTACCATTAAGTGTATTAGTCCTGCTAAGATTTGCTTTCACAAAATGCAGCACCTCACATTTATCTGAATTAAACATCATCTGCCACTTCTCAGCCCATTGTCCCATCTGGTCAAGATCCTGTTGTAATCTGAGGTAACCTTCTTCGCTGTCCACTACACCTTCAATTTGGTGTGATCTGCAAACTTATAACTGTATCTCTTATGCTCACATCCAAATCATTTTTGTAAATGACAAAAAGTAGAGGACCTAGCACCGATCCTTGTGGCATTCCACTGGTCACAGGCCTCCAGTCTGAAAAACAACCCTCCACCACCACCCTCTGTCTTCTATCTTTCAGCCAGTTCTGTATCCAAATGGCTAGTTCTCCCTGTATTCCGTGAGATCTAACCTTGCTAATCAGTCTGCCATGGGGAACCTTGTCAAATGCCTTACTGAATGCCATATAGATCACATCTACCGCTCTACCCACATCAATCCTCTTTGTTACTTCTTCAAAAAACTCAATCAAGTTTGTGAGACATAATTTCCCACTCTCAAAGCCATGTTGACTATCCCTAATCAGTCTTTGCCTTTCCAAATGCATGTACATCCTGTCCCTCGGGATTCCCTCCAACAACTTGTCAGGCTCACTGATCTATAGTTCCCTGGCTTGTCCTTACCACCCTTCTTAAATAGTGGCACCACGTTAGCCAATCTCCAGTCTTCTGGCACCTCACCTGTGACTATCGATGATGCAAATATCTCAGCAAGAGGCCCAGTAATCACTTCTCTCACTTCCCACAGAGTTCTCGGGTACACCTGATCAGGTCCTGGGGATTTATCCACCTTTACGGTGATGGCTAAAGTGTTTCTGTGTCTGGCATCCCGCTGGGCACGGGCTTCCATTGGGTTCAATGCGAGGTCCCTTGCTATTTGCATACATTAATGAACAAGACAATAAAAATGGAGGTATGATCAGTAAGTGTTAAATTGAAATGAAAACTGGTAGAGTGGTAAAGAGTGAGGAGGAACGCCTTAGACTACAGGATGATATAGGTGGGCTAGTCAGGTGGTCCAAATGGTGACAACTAAAATTTAATTCTGAAAACTGAGGGGTGATGGGGGGTTTGGGGGGAATTAACAAAGGTGAAACATTTGGGGAATTTGGGAAAAATACACATTGAATTGTCGGATCTTCAGAAGTACAGAGAATTAGAGGGACCTTTGTATGCATTTCACAGATCCACGAAGGCAATAGAACAGGCAGGTAATGTGGTAAGGCGGCTTATGGGATACTTGTCTTTACTAGTCAAGGCACTGAATACAACTACAAGGAGATTATGATGGAGCTGTATATCATATTAGTTATATCACTACTGGAGTTGTCACACCATAGGAAGGATGTAATTGTACTAGAGAGGATGCAGAAGAGATTCACCAGGATGTCGCCTGAGCTAGAGCAATTCAACTGTGAAGAGAAACTAGACAGACTGACTTATTTTCTTTAGAGCAGAGAATGCTGAGTGGGTATTTGATTGAAGTACACAAAGTTTTGAGGGGACATAGACATCTTGGTTAGGGAGAAACCTTTCCCCTTAGAGAGAGATCAGTAACCAAATGATACAGTTTTAAGATAAAAAGCATGAGATTTAAAGGGGATGTGAGGAAAATACTTTAGCCAGAGGTGTGGATATCTGGAACTCACTGTCTGAAAAAGTGATAGAAGCAGGAACGCCCAAGACGTTTAAGAAATATTTAGATGAACACTTGAAATGCCATCATATACAAGGCTATGGGTTAATGCTGGAAAATGGGATTAGAATAAATGAATGTTTGATGAACACCACAGACACAACAGGCTGTAAGGCCATTTTTCCTGCTTTAAAAACTCTGAACTTTCACAAAGGCACCTGAGACAGCACCTTCTGAATCCACAACCTGGAAGAAAAAGATACATGGGAACATAACCACTTGCAACCACTCCCATGAATTTAGTGATTGGTGACATAATACATGTCACAATCAACCAAATTTAACATTGCTTTGGCATATTTGTATCTTTGGTACTGATGTGCTCCTTATAATATTCCACTGTAATAAATATATCAACTACCATATTTGTAAATCCAAAATAGTATCTTATGAAAATATTCATTACCTTGAAGTAAGAGAGGTTTGGGTCAAATGTTTGCAATGACCGTGGGACATTCTTATGTCCCAAGTAAGCCAAAGCGAAGGTTGCAAATCCTCGTGATGCAAGAAGAGCTGCACGGTATTCAACAAGACCTCCACCACCACCCCACATGTCTAAAATGGCAGGAAATGGTCCAGGTCCTAAAAAAGAAAGCAGTAAGACTAGTTCTAAACAATAAGTCCAAAGAACTGTAAATGCTGGAAATCAGAAACAAAAACAGAAATTGCTGGAAAATCTTAGAAGATCTGGCAGCATCTATGGGGAGAAAGTAGAGTTAATGTGTACTCCAAGAATAAATCTAAACTGCAGATAACAATTTGCTGCAAATCCTATATGACATTGTGCACTGCAGATCAATAATATGCATATCAAAAGGACTATTTAGAGCAGCTTTAGATGGTCCCAAATAGAAAGAATACACATTTTATATTGCACATTGCACAGCTGCAGTATAACCTAAAGCACTTCTGAAGTGTAGTTATTGCTAAGACATATAAAATCTGGGATCCAATTTGGGTGGATGAATAAATGCTGGGAGCACAGTGATGAGCATTTTTGTTTTAATTTCTTTATCTTTTTTAGAAATAAGAAACAATTCAAGTAACTTTGTTCAAGTAACTCTTCAGATATTCTAATTACCTTGGTAATGTTTCAGAGCAGCATTCCCAAAAGCAATAGGGGGCTTTGCTAATTTGGTCATTCCCAGAAATATGTGCATTATATTTCTTTTCATAAAATTTGGACAATATCTTAAATAAAATGTACTCTTTTCTTCTTTATAATATTCTCAAATGTAATTAACCTTCTAAAAACCATTGCTATGCTGTGTGATACCCAGCCAGTTTCAATTTGTTTAAAATTTCCACTGTTAACAACAATGAAATAATCTCATTAGTCTAGAGAAATAAGATTCTGCTAAAATGATCTACAATTCCCAGTATAGTTTGAGCATTCCTTTTGATGACCAAATTCTGCAGCTTTGAAACATAGCCATTTCAACACTTTGATAAATTAAATCTCTTGGTCAAAGGCTTTGGAGATATTTAAGGCAAAGTTCACCATTGTATATTAAACAAGATAACAGATTTAAGTCAAAGTAATTCTGCACTCTTGAATATACAACATCCTCTCAAAGCAATATTAGTGCTGTTTCTTGCGGCTCATGATACAACTATATATTTTTCCCAATAATATAGGGGCTTCTTTAGTAATGTGCATTGATATAGCACCTTTAATATAGCAAAGCATCCCAAAAAATTCATAGGAGCATTAAGAAGCAAATTTGACACATGAACTAAGGACAAAATGCTTAAAGAAGTAGTTTTTAAAAGGAACAGCACAAAGAAAACAAGTAGAAGGAAGGAGATGTTTATGGAGAGAATATCAGGACTTGTATCAAGGTAACTGAAAGCATTAGTGCCAACGGTACAACAATTAATTGGGATGCACAAGAGAGCGCATATTTAGAGCAGCTCAGATAACTTTGGAAGACTACAAAGCTGGAGGATAGTAAAAGAGGAGATTTGAAAACAAGGATAAGAAATTGTCCTGCAGTCAATGGCAATCAGCAAACAAGGATGCTTGTTGAATGGGACTTAGAACATAGAAAAATACAGCGCAGTACAGGTCCTTTGGCCCTCGATGTTGCGCCGATCCAAGCCCACCTAACCTACACTAGCCCACTATCCTCCATATGCCTATCCAATGCCCGTTTAAATACCCATAAAGAGGGAGAGTTCACCACTGCTACTGGCAGGGCATTCCATGAACTCACGACTTGCTGAGTAAAGAATCTACCCCTAACATCTGAGCTATACCTACCACCCCTTAATTTAAAGCTATGCCCCCTCGTAATAGCTGACTTGATATGAGTTAGAACACAAGTAATAGTGTTGTAGTTTGTGGAGGGTTGAAGATGGGACACTAGCCAGCACTGCTTTAAAATACTCAAAGTATAAAGGTAATAAAGACTGGGGTTTTTGCAACAGATGACCTGAGGCAGGGGTACAGTCAGGCAGTAGGGTGTGGAGAGAAATGAATACAGTGATGCTGTGAATATATGAACAGAAGGGTTTACAACTGAATGCTATTCTCAAGAACTTAAAGGTGCTGGTGTTGGACTACGGTGGACAAAAGTTAAAAATCACATGACACCAGGTTATAGTCCAACAGCTTTATTTGGAAGCACTAGCTTCTGGAGTGCCACTCCATCACGTGATTGTGGAGAATAAGATCATGATCACAGAATTTATAGCCAAAGGAGTCCAGTGTCATGGAGATGTGATACATTAAACAATCTTAGATTAAATCTTTCATATTTTAGAATGGGATATGCTTATTTCTGTTCTTTGATATGTAAATACCAGAACTTTTCTTGAAATACGTTCAAGATAGCTTAGCTTTTCGAACGAAGTCTGTCTGTGTCCCAACGTCGAGTCAGACTGAGAAGCCCTCTGCATAGTTTTACATAATTTTACAAAGATTCATGCAGTTTTTGAGCAAAATAAAGTGTAATTCTGCAAAAGCAAATTCACCACATAAACTTATATGTGCGCGTGTGTGTGAGACAGAGACAGACAGCGAGACAGATAGCGAGACAGAGAGCGAGCGAGCGAGCAGTGAGCTCACCTGTAGTGTCACATTGACCCAAGGTCCCGGTTGAGGCCATTCCCATGGGTACACAACTTTGCTACCAGCTTCTGCTTAGCCACTCTGGGTTGTTGCTTGTCCCAAAGTCCGCTCTGGAGGATGGTCTTCCAAAAGGTCCAAGGCCAAATGTCCTGGACCGCTGAAGGATTCCCCGACTGGGAGGGAACACTCCTGCCTGGTGATTGTTGCACTGTGTCTACTACTCCATTTTTGTAGCGTCTGCTCAGTCTTGCAAATATACCATGCCTGAGGGCGTCCTTGCCTGCAGCATATATGAAATAGGCCACGTTGGCGAAGTCACACGAGTATGCATGGTGTACATAGTGAGAGGTGTCCCCACGTATAATGGTGATATCCGTGTCGATACTCTGACACGCCTTGCAGCGGCTGCCAATGAAGGCACCTTGAAACCCATTGTACAGGGGACCCCCAGCTTCTGTCGCGACACAACAGATTTCTCACAGAAAAACAGCACCCATGGACCAGCCGAACCGGGAACATTCCTCGTCACAATGTACATGTCAGCACTCTCCACCAGCATCCCCCACGATGACGGTATCGGGGCAACAGCCTCAGTACCCAATACCAACAACTGCGAATCTCCGAGCACCATGCTACAACTCATCCGCTACATCCTTGACCAAGACGTTTTCACCTTTGACAACCAGTTCTTCATCCAGATATACGGAAATGCCATGGAGACCACCTTTGCACCCAATATGCCACCATTTTCATGCACAAGTTTGACCAAGACTTCTTTTCTGAACAGGTCCTCCAACCAACACTATACTTTAGATATATTGATGACATTTTCTTCCTCACGACACATGGCAAGGAGTCCCTGAAACAATTACAGTGATATCAACAAGTTTCATCCCACCATCAGACTTACCATGGACTACACTTTAGTATCTGTCTCATTCTTGGACACATGCATCTCCATTAAGGATAGGCACCTCAATACAGCGCAAACTCATGGATAACCTCACGAGGCTACACTTCTCTAGCTTCCATCCAAAACATATTAAGCAGCCAAATATTCAGAAGATTGTCTGGACTCAAACTTTTTCTGATTTTAAAAGGTAAATACAAAGTATTGCATCCCGGATGCAATTCAATTGGTCAAACTACATGACGTTAAGGAACACACAATTTATTCATACACTATAGTTAAAACACAAAAAAAGAAAAATACAAGCCCTCCACGCGCACACACACACACACACACACACACACAATCTGTTTTGATGAGGAAGAACGTGGCAAACACTTGAAAGTGCTTAAGGATGCCCTCATAAGAACGGGGTACGATGCTCAACTCATTAACCGCCAGTTCCAACATGCCACAGCGAGAAACTGTAATGACCTCCTCAGGAGACAGACACTGGCTGCAACAGACTGGGTACACTTCATTGTATAGTACTTCCTGGGAGCCAAGCAACTACATCATGTTCTTCGCAGCCTTCAACACATTATCCATGAGAATGAGCACCACGCCAAGACCTTCCTCATGCATCAACTATTTGTCTTTAAACAACCACCAAACCTCAAACAGATCATTGGGCATTTTCCTGTGAACAGTCTTCAGGACAACAATACTGTACAACCCTGTCAGGGCAGCCACTACCAGACGTGTTCAGAGTATCGATACGAGTAACACCATTATTTATGGGGACACCTCTCACCATGTATGTGATGAGTACTCATGTGACTTGGCCAACATGGTCTATCTTATACACTGCAGGCAAGGATCCCCTGAGACATGGTACATTGGCGAGACCAAGCAGATGCTACAACAAATTAATGGTCACCGCACAATAATCACCAGGCAGGAGTATTCTCTCCCAACCGGGAACACTTCAGTGGTCCAGGACATTTGGCTTTGAGTGACCATCCTCCAAGGTGGACTGCAGGACAAGTAACAACGCAGAGTGGCTGAGCAGAATGTGATAGCAAAATTTGGCTCCATAGGAATGGCCTCAACCGGGACCTTGGGTTCACATCACACTACAGGGGACCCCACTGCACCACACACGTGCAGATCCTCTCTCATACACAGGCTCTCTCTCAAATACACATGCATACACCCCCCCCCCCCCCGAAACTCTTATCCACACGTGCACCATCTTACAGGCACATACCCAATTACACTCTCAATACACATAACCAAGCTTACACCCACATACGATCATGTGTATTCACACCCACACACATGTGCACATTTACTCTGTTGCTCAAACTTATGCATGCATAAGTTTATGTGGCGAATTTGCTTTTGCAGAATTACATTTTATTTTGCTCAAGAACTGCATGAATCTTTGTAAAATTATGTAAAACTAGGCAAAGGGCTTGTCAGTCTGACTCAACATTATAACACAGACAGACTTCACACACATTGTTCGAAAAGCTAAGCTATCTTGAGAATGTATTTTTAAAAAAGTTCTGGTATTTACATATCAAAGAACAGAAACCAGAATATCCTATTGTAAAATATGAAAGATTTAATCTAAAATTGTTAATGTATCACATCTCCATGACACTGGATTCCTTTGGCTATAAATTCTGTGATCATGATCTTATTCTCCATAACCATCGGATGAAGGAGTGGCACTCCAAAAGCTAGTGCTTCCAAATAAACCTGGTGTTGTGTGATTTTTTAATATTCTCAAGAACACAAGTGATAGAAACTGGAGTAGATCTTAAGGTTTGTCAATCTTCCTATGCCATTAATACAATCATGGCTAATCTCAGGTCAGAGTATTGCTTGCCTACTTGCTCCCTTGATTCCTCAGAATAGGAAACCTTCCATCCAACATTAACTATGTATTCAACAATGAAGCATCTATAGCTCTCCAGGGTAGAAGATACTAAAGATTCACAAACATTTCAGTAAACAAAAAATCCTCATGAGTCATAAACCACTTTTTCACGAGACTTGGTTGTGTTTTAGATTCTCCAATCAATGAGAACAATCTCTCAGTATCTCCATGGATCCACTTTAAAATTTGTGTTTCAGAGATCATCTCTCATTCTTCTAAAGTCCAAAGAAAGTAGACTCAAATTTATTCAATGTGTCATCCCAGAGACCAATTTAATGAACCTTCATTATACCGCTTCCAAAGCAAAATATCTTTTTATTAAATGCGAACACCAAATCTGCGTAAGTATTCCCAGGAGTGATCTCACCTATACCCTGTACAACTATAGCATGACATTTTTATTCGTATACCCCAGTCTTCTTTTAATAAAGGCCAACACACCATATTGTTTGATTTATCTACATGCAAACTTTTTGCATTCCTTGTAAAAGCACTCAAATCCCTACAAACATCAATATTTACAAGCTTCACATCTTCCAAAAATATTCTTATTTTCTATTTAGAAACACTCCTGGACTGGAGGAGATAGCATCTGAGGGAAGTCCATTTTCCTGAATTTATTTGCCTTTGTTAAGGGTTCAAAGTTTGTGAGAAGATTTGTAGCTCGGGTGCTCGTTGCTGTGGTTTTGTTCGCCGAGCTGGAAGTTTTTGTTCCAAACGTTTCGTCCCCTGTCTAGGTGACCTTCTCAGTGCTTGGGAGCCTTTTGTGAAGCGCTTCTGTGGTGTTTCCTCCAGCATTTATAGTGGCCTGTCCCTGCCGCTTCCGGTTGTCAGTTTCAGCTGTCTGCTGTAGTGGCCGGTATATTGGGTCCAGGTCGATGTGTTCGTTGATGGAGTTTGTGGATGAGTGCCATGCTTCTAGGAATTCCCTGGCTGTTCTTTGTTTGGCTTGCCCGATAATGGTAGTGTTGTCCCAGTCAAATTCATGTTGCTTGTCGTCTGCGTGTGTGGCTACTAGGGATAGCTGGTCGTGTCGTTTCGTGGCTAGTTGATGTTCGTGGATGCGGATCGTTAGCGGTCTTCCTGTTTGTCCTATATAGTGTTTTGTGCAGTCCTTGCATGCGATTTTGTACACTACATTAGTTTTGCTCATGCTGGGTATCGGGTCCTTCGTTCTGGTGAGTTGTTGTCTGAGTGTGGCTGTTGGTTTGTGTGCTGTTATGAGTCCTAGTGGTCGCAGTAGTCTGGCTGTCATTTCAGAGATGTTCTTAATGTATGGTAGTGTGGCTAGTCCTTTGGGTTGCGGCATGTCCTCGTTCCGTTGTCTTTCCCTTAGGCATCTGTTGATGAAATTGCGAGGATATCCGTTTTTGGCGAATACCTTGTATAGGTGTTCCTCTTCCTCTTTTTGCAGTTCTGGTGTGCTGCAGTGTGTTGTGGCCCTTGATGCAACTAGGATAAACAACACACTGAGGAACCTACAAAAACAAACGGACATATAACCAGGTCTGACCTACAAAGAATGAAACCTGAAAGCACCAATACCCCCAGATTCTATGGACTACCTAAAGTGCACAAACCAGACATCCCACTCAGGCCCATAGTATCACTACCAGGGACACCATCACACAAACTGGCTAAAGAACTACAGCAGAAACTGAAACACCTGATCAGCGGATCCAGACACTCTTATACAATCAACACAGGAATTCTTGGACATCAGAAATATACACACAGACAAGGAAGAAACCATGGTCTCATTTGACGTAACGGCACTGTTCACCTCTATTGACAAAGCCCTAGCCAGAGAAACAATAGCCAACCTGCTGAACAGACATAAACAGACAACACGACGTTGAACCCATCAACAAAGACGGCATACTTAAACTACTGGACTTGTGCCTCACAACACACTTCACATTCAACAACCAGATATACGAACAAATCAACGGAACACCCATGGGCTCACCGATCTCGGGACTCATAGCAGAAGCAGTAATGCAAAGGTTAGAACAAACAAACAGTCTTACCACAAATTCAACCCAAACTCTGGGTCAGATACGTTGATGACACCTTTGTAATCATTAAAAAAACACGGAAATAGAGAAAACACACCGGATCATCAACTCCACGCTCACAGGAATCCGATTCACGAGAGAGGAAGAAAAGGACAACCAACTCCCATTCCTAGACGTGAGGGTACAGAGAACACCAAACGGAGAATTCACCACTAAGGTACACAGGAAAGCCACACACACAGGCCAAGTCCTGAACTATGAAAGCAACCACCCCAATACACACAAACGAAGTTGCATCAAGACACTATTCAAAAGGGCCACAACACACTGCAGCACACCAGAACTGCAAAAAGAGGAAGAGAAACACCTATACAAGGTATTCGCAAAAAACGGATATCCTCGCAATTTCATCAACATATGCCTAAGGGAAAGACAACGGACCGAGGACATGCCGTAACCCAAAGGACTAGCCACACTACCATATATCAAGAACATCTCTGAAATGACAGCCAGACTACTGCAACCACTAGGACTCATAACAGCACACAAACCAACAGCCACACTCAGACAACAACTCACCAGAACGAAGGACCCGATACCCAGCATGAGCAAAACTAATGTAGTGTACAAAATCGCATGCAAGGACTGCACAAAACACTATATAGGACAAACAGGAAGACCGCTAATGATCCGCATCCACGAACATCAACTAGCCACGAAACGACACGACCAGCTATCCCTAGTAGCCACACACGCAGACGACAAGCAACATGAATTTGACTGGGACAACACTACCATTATAGGGCAAGCCAAACAAAGAACAGCCAGGGAATTCCTAGAATCATGGCACTCATCCACAAACTCCATCAACGAACACATCGACCTGGACCCAATATACCAGCCACTACAGCAGACAGCTGAAACTGACAACCGGAAGCGGCAGGGACAGGCCACTATAAATGCCGGAGGAAACACCACAGAAGCGCTTCACAAGAGGTTCCCGAGCACTGAGGAGGTCACCTAGACAGGGGACGAAACGTTTGCAACAAAAACTTGTTAAGGGTGCGTTTATGACATTTTGCTATCTCAGAACAGTTGATGATCAGTAGTTAAATAACATATTCTTTTGTTAAGTATTTCAATAGTTAAAGATATGCCAATTCTCTTTTTTGTTACTATTTTAACTGTGGTACATGAATAAAGTGTGTTTTGCTCAAAGCCTAGTAGATTGCCCAATCAAATCACATCTGCATCACAACGCCGCACACTTGCCTTTCATTAAAAGTTAGGGTCTATGCTATCTCCTTAATCTATTTTGAGGGGGTTCAGTCTGGTCCATAACATTTGGAAGTCTTTATCATACCTTCTCAAATGCTTTCTTCCTTTGATATTCCAACCAACATTTAAAAACTCAAACTTGGTACATCCAATTATTGCATTCTGACTTACTTTGCATTTATTCTTTTTAACATCAAGGTACTGGTCTTTTTACTTTTAACCTCAGTTGTTTGATATTTTTCTTTGGTTTATGTAAATATTTCAAGTATTTTAATACCACTGGGATCTGCCTTATTGTCTCAATACGATCACAGAAAAGGATAATCAATACTGAGTCAGAGATGTACAGCACGGAAACAGACTCTTCGGTCGAACTCATCCATGCAGACAGGCATCCTAACCTAATCTAATCCCATTTGCCAGCACTTGGCCCATAACCCTTAAAACCCTTCCTATTCATATACCCACCCAGATGCCTTTTGAATGCTGTAATTGTACCAGCCTCCACCATTTCCTCTGGCAGCTCATTTCATACATGCACCACCCTCTGCATGAACAAGGTGCCCCTTAGTTCCTTTTAAATCTTTTCCCTCTCACCCTAAACCTATGCCCTTCAGTTCTGGACTTCCTGACCCCAGGGAAAAGACTTTGTCTATTTATCCTATCCATGCCCCTCATGATTTTATAAACCTCGAGAAGGTCATCCCTCAGTCTCCAACACTCCAGAGAAAACAGCCCCAGCCTACTCAACCTCTCCCTATAGCTCAAATCCTCCAACCCTGGTAACATCCTTGCAAATCTTTTCTGAACTCTTTCAGGTTTCACAGCATCCTTCCAATAGGAGGGAGACCAGAATTGCATGCAATATTGCAAAAATGGCCTAACCAATGGCCTGTACAACTGCAACATGATCTCCCAATTCCTCTACTCAGTGCTCTGACCAATTGAAGAAAGCATATCAGACGCCTTCTTCATGACCCTAACTACCTAGAACTGTACTTTTAAGGGACTATGAACCTGCATTCCGAGGTCTCTTTGTTCAGCAATACTCCCCATGACCATACCATTAAGGCTTGCTCTGATTTCCTTTTCCAAATTCCAGATTAGGTTAGGATGCCTGTCTGCATGGATGAGTTCGACCGAAGAGTCTGTTCCTTGCATTTATCAAAATTAAACTTCATTTGCCACTCCTCAGCCCATTGGCCCATCTGATCAAGATATTGTATTCAGAGGTAATCTTCTTCGCTGTCCACTATACCTCCAATTTTAGTGTCATTGCAAACTTACTAATTATACCCCCTGTGTCCAAATCCAAATCATTTATACAAATGACAAGAAGTATTTGACCTAGCTGCAATCCTTGTGCCACATCACTGGTCACAGGCCTCCAGTCTGTAAAGCAACCCTCCATCATCTACCTTCGAGCCAATTCTGTATCTAAATTGCTAGTTCTCCCTGCATTCCGTGAGATCTAACCTTGCAAAACAATCTCCCATGAGAAACCTTGTCAAACGTCTTACTGAAGTCCATACGGATCACATCTATTCTGGATAGGAGCAAGATTAACAGGAAAGCCGTTATAGGGCCTTTAACTTTCCAAATATTGACTGGAAATACTATAGTTCGAGTACTTTTGATGAGTCAGTTTTTGTCCAATGCCTGCAGAATGGTTTCCTGACACAGTATGTAGATAAGCCAACAAGGGGTGAGGCCACATTGGATTTGGTTCTGGGTAATGAACCGAGCCAGGTGTTAGATTTGGAGGTAGGTGACCACTTTGGTGACAATGACCACAATTCAGTTATGTTTACATTAGCAATGGAAAGAGATAAGTATACAACGCAGGGCAAGACTTATTGCTGGGGGAAAGGCAACTATGACGCGATTAGGCAAGATTTAGGGTGCATAGGATGGGGAAGGAAACTGCAGGGGATGGGCATAATTGAAATGTGGAGTTTATTCAAGGAACAGCTACTGTATGTCCTTGATAAGTATGTACCTGTCAGGCAGGGAGGAAATAGACAATTGAGGGAGCTGTGGTTTACTAAAGAAGTTGAATCTTTTACCAAGAGGAAGAAGGAGGTTAATGTTAGGGTGAGACGTGAAGGTTCAGTTAGGGCACTTGAGAGTTGCCAGTTAGCCAGGAAAGAACTATACAGAGAGAGCTAAGAAGAGCCAGGAGGGGACATGAGAAGTTGTGGAAGGAATCAAGGAAAACCCTAAAGCTTTCTATAGGTATATCAGGAATAAAAGAATGACTGGAGAAATAGTAGGGCCAATCAAGAATAGTAGAGGGAGGTTGTGCGGGGAATCAAAGGAGATGGGGAAGCGCTAAATAAATATTTTTTGTCAGCATTCACGCCGGTAAAAGACAAATGTTGTCAAGGAGAATACTGAGATACAGATACTAGACCAGACCGGATTGAGGTTCACAAGGAGGTGATATTAGTAAATCTGGAAAGTGTGAAAATAGCCAAGTCCCCTGGGCCGGATGGGATTTGTCCCAGGATTCTCTGGGAAGCCAGAGAGGAGAGCGCAGTGTCTTTGGCTTTGATCTTTATGTCATCATTGTCTACAGGAATAGTGCCAAAACACTGGAGGATAGCAAATGTTGTCCCCTTGTTCAAAAAGGGGAGTAGAAACAACCCTGGTAATTATAGACCAGTGAGCCTTACTTCAGTTGTGGGTAAAGTGTTGGAAAAGGTTATAAGAGATAGGATTTGTAATCATCTAGAGAGGAATAAGTTGATTAGGGATAGTCAACGTGGTTTTGTAAGGGATAGGTCATGCCTCACGAACCTTATTGGGTTCTCTGAGAAGGTGACCAAACAGCTGGATGAGGGTAAAGTGGTTGATGTGGTGCATATGGATTTTAGTAAGCATTTAGTAAGGTTCCCCATGGTAGGCCATTGCACAAAATACAGAGCTGGAAATGTGTTGCTGGAAAAGCGCAGCAGGTCAGGCAGCATCCAGGGAACAGGAGAATCGACGTTTCGGGCATAAGCCCTTCTTCAGGAATGGGGAAATTTTGTCCAGCAGGCTAAGATAAAAGGTAGGGAGGAGGGACTTGGGAGAGGGGCGTCGGAAATGTGATAGGTGGAAAGAGGTCAAGGTGAGGGTGATAGGTCAGACTGGGGTGGGGGCGGAGAGGTCGGGAAGAAGATCTCAGGTTAGGAAGGCGGTGCTGAATTTGATGGATTTGACTGAGACAGTGTGGGGGGAGGGGAAATGAGGAAACTGGTGAAATCCGAGTTTATCCCTTGTGGTTGGAGGGTTCCTAGGCGGAAGATGAGGCGTTCTTCCTCCAACCGTCGTTTTGTTGTGGTCTGACGATGGAGGAGTCCAAAGACCTGCATATCCTTGGTGGAGTGGGAGGGGGAATTGAAATGTTGAGCTACAGGGTGGTTGGGTTGGTTGGTCCGGGTGTCCCAGAGGTGTTCTCTGAAACGCTCCACAAGTAGCCGGCCTGTCTCCCCAATATAGAGGAGGCCACATCGGGTGCAGAGGATGCAATAGATGATATGTGTGGAGGTGCAGGTGAATCTGTGGCGGATATGGAAGTTTCCTTTGGGGCCTTGGAGGGAGGTGAGGGGGGAGGTGTGGGCGCAAGTCTTGCACCTCCTGCGGTTGCAGGGGAAGGTGCCGGGAGTGGAGGTTGGGTCGGTGGGGGGGTGTGGATCTGACGAGGGAGTCACGGAGGGAGTGGTCTTTACGGAATGCTGATAGGGGAGGGGAGGGAAATATATCCTTGGTGGTGGGGTCCGTTTGGAGGTAGCGAAAATGACGGCGGATGATGCGCTGTACATGGAGATTGGTGGGGTGGTAGGTGAGGACCAGTGGGGTTCTGTCCTGGTGGCGGTTGGAGGGGCGGGGTTCAAGGGCGGAGGAGCGGGAAGTGGAAGAGATGCGGTGGAGGGCATCGTCGACCACGTCGGGGGGGAAATTGCGGTCCTTGAAGAAGGAGGCCATCTGGGTTGTGCGTTTTTGGAACTGGTCCTCCTGGGAGCAGATGCGGCGGAGTTGAAGGAATTGGGAGAATACAGAGGCATGGGATTGAGGGTGATTTAGTGGTTTGGATCAGAAATTGACTAGCTGAAAGAAGTCAGAGGATGGTGGTTGACGGGAAATGTACATCCTGGAGCTCAGTTACTAGTGGTGTACCACAAGGATCTGTTTTGGGGCCACTGCTGCTTCTCATTTTTATAAGAGAGTGTAGAAGGATGAGTTAGTAAGTTTGCAGAGGACACCAAGGTCAGTGGAGTTATGGATAGTGAAGGATGTTGTAGGTTACACAGGGACATAGATAAGCTGCAGAGCTGGGCTGAGAAGTGGCAAATGGAGTTTTAAAAGTGAGAGGTAATTCACTTTGAAAGGAGCAATAGGAATAAAGAGCACTGGGCAAATGGTACAATTCTTAGTAGTGTGGATGAGCAGAGAGATCTGTGTCCATGTCCATAGATCCCTGAAAGTTGCCACCCATGTTGATTGGGTTGTTAAGGCAGCATACAATATGTTAGCTTTTATTAGTAGAGGGATTGAGTTTCGGAACCACGAGGTAATGCTGCAGCTGTACAAAACTCTGGTGCGGCTGCACTTGAAGGATTGTGTACAGTGCTGGTCACTGCATTACAGGAAGGACATAAAAGCTTTGGAAAGGGTTCAAAGGGGATTTAAGAGAATGTTGCCTGGTATGGAAGGAAGTTCTTATGAGGAAAGGCTGAGGGACTTGAGGCTGTTTTTGTTAGAGAGAAGAAGGTTGAGTGGTGATTTAATTGAGACATATAAGATAATCAGAAGGTTGGATAAATCGGACAGTGAGAGCCTTTTTCCTCGGATGGTGATGGCTAGCATGAGGGGACACAGCTTTAAATTGAGGGGTGATAGATATAGGACAGATGTCAGAGGTAGTTTCTTTACTCAGTAGTAGGGGCATGGAACGCCCTGCCTGCAGCAGTTGTAGATTCGCCAACTTCAAGGGCATTTAAATGGTCATTGGATAAACATATGGATGAAAATGGATTAGTGTAGGATAAATAGGTAAAAGTGAGGAAAGCAGATGCTGGAAACCAGGGTTTAGATTAGAGTGCTGGAAAAGCACAGCAGATCAGGCAGCATCCGAGGAGCAGGAAAAATCGACATTTCGGGCAAAAGCCCTTCATCAGGAATGAAGGGCTTTTGTTGCAAGTCGATTTTCCTGCACCTAGGATAAACAGGCTTCAGATTGGTTCCACAGGTTGGCACAACATCGAGGGCCGAAGGCCTGTACCACTCGGTTATGTTCTACAGCTCTACCCTCATCAATCCTCTTTTTTATTTCTTTAAAAAATTCAATCAAGTTTTTCAAAGTGGACCACTTCCATCAAAACTGCCTCTGCAGCATCCTCAAAATCCATTTCTGCCAACATGACCATAAAAAAAATACTTTTAAGTCCTAGAGGCAATCTTCCTACAAGGCTAATAGTGTTGCGCAGTTCAATATCATGCTGTCTGGGGATCTATCCACTGGTAAACTGAAACATGCAAATATTTCAAGTTGTAACTGTGTGCTACATTGATCTATGCCAATGCAAAGCGCAGGTCATAGGTCATGACGCCAGGAGACACTTCACTGAGCAAAGAACCGACATTAAAGAGAAAAGGAGAAAGCTAAAGCTAATTGTCCTGAACAGTGACTACACCTTTCCTTGCACCCACCGTGGGCGAATCTGCCAGTCATGGATAGGACTGTTTAGCAACCGGCAGATCTGCAACCGATAAATTCCTAAAATATCTGCCTAAGGTGAAATGCCTGGAGGGAGAGTTTTCGTACGTACATTAATGACACCAGTACAATCTCTCAATTCTTCCATAATTGCTAAACAATCAGGTTGCTTGTCTGACACTGGGTGAGCAGAAATGTCTCCCTTTTAAGCAAGGGGAAGGCTGAGGCTGTGGTTTTTGGTTCTTCTACCAGATCCACTTCCTTCCTACAGACCCCATTCCACTTCCTGGTAGCAATCTGTAATTCAGCCTGTCAGACTAGTATCACATTTGATCCTGAGAGGAGTTTCAGTCTTTTTTTAATTACTAAAACTGCCTACAGCTACCTACCTACTTTGCCTGATGCCTTTGTTATCTTGTGAGTTGACTATACCAATAGTCTGGGATGGTCCTCCCACTATCCTGCAACCTATATATTTTCCAAAACACAGCTTCTGGTATTTCACTTCACACCAAGCCCTTTTCCACCATCAACCCTGTGCTCCCCAACTTTAACTGGAATCCAGTCTTAATTTTAAAATTCTCATTTATTAAGTCCCTCCATGGCTGCACCTTCCCTTTCTCTGTTATCTTTTCCAACATTGCAACCCTCTGGTGTCTGCCTTCCTCTCATTCCTCATGAACATCCTAAATTTAACCATTCTACCATCGGTGGTCACTCCTTCATATGCCATGCCCTTAATACTGGATTCCTCTCCCTATATCTCTCTGTCTCGCTTCCCTCCTTGAAGACATTTAAAACTTGTATCACTGACAATCTTTTGGTCATTTGACTTTATATTTTTAATATGACTCAGTATCATACTTTGCAAGTTAAATCCATTAGTCACCAGATGTAGATAACCTGGTGAAGGGCTTTTGGCCGAAACATTGATTTTCCTGCTCCTTGGATCCTGCCTGTCCTGCTGTGCTTTTGCAGCACCACCCGAATCTTGATTCAAATCTCCAGCACCTGCAGTACCCACATCTGCCCAGATATGGATAACCAACTGAGAAAGGATTGAGATGAAGTAGCGAAGGCATGCTGGGTACAAACAAAGATAAATCATGAAACATTACCATTTTGCAACATGGTTTCCATTACCTGGAGGAAAGAACATTGTTCCAATTACAGGTTCCTCATTGAGCTCTATCCGAGTAACGCCTGGCGCCATATAAAAACGCTCTAATACAACTGATGCCAATACTGCCCGTTTGTCAAAATTCATGGAAATCCATCCATCATACACAGAAATGGTTATCAAATAAGGAACTGTCACATCCTTCTTCCTCAGTCTGAAAGGAAAATTGACACATGCAGCAATTCTAACTTGCAGCTAAAAGTCAAAATAGAATGAAAAAATGTGATTCCATATGGCTTCTTAACATTATTACATTCTGCAATGATCAGATTCACTTACTTCAACCAGTCAAGCATTTCTTCATGTAATAACACACCACTTTATTTATGGGTCATTTTACTTGATTTAAAAGTAAGTTTCTAATTTTGGCCTTGACATCTCTTTTTTCACTCAAATTATTATTAATGCTTGACTGTCTGTTCCAAAAGCTTGGCTTTACCCCACATTATTTCAGGTTGTTCTCAAACGAAATTGCCAATGGACCTGCTATCGTTCTGATCCCTGTGTTGAAATTCATCTTCCCTGCATTGAAATCAATCTGAATGTTCTCGCAAAGTTGTAACCAGTAGTCATGGATGCACCTCCCAGCAATCTGATGAGCCTTAGTCCGAGCACCTCTTAGGATATTCAGAGTCTTCGTTCTCAGATCTAGAATCCCTACAGTGTGAAAACAAGCCCTTTGACCCAACAAGTCAATACCAACCCTCTGAAAAGTATCCCACCTAAACCCATTCCCCATTACTCTACATTTTATCCCTTACTAAATGCACATAACCTACACATCCCTCAAAACAATGGCAATTTAGCATGGCCAATTCACCTAACCTGCACATCTTTGGATTGTGGGAGGAAATCGGATCACCAGCAGGGAGCCCACTCAGACACGGAGAATATGCAAACTTAATACAGACAGTCACCAGTGGCTGGAATCGAACCCTGGTCCCTGGTGCTGTGAGGCAGCAGCGCTAACCACTGAGCCACCATGCCACCCCCTTGAGTTCATTGTGTTCTCAAAGATCCAATAAATTAATTTTAGATCACTAAGACAAACCAACAAATTGCTTACTGCTTGTAAATTGAGCAAAGATAGCTTTTCAATAATTTAAATGTCTTACTGTCTCAGACTCTATTCAACTTGCAGGAACACAGAATAAAAACACTAAATTTAAAGTTGTTTGCACTCCACCTTTGATCCTTTCTTTAAAAAAAAATTGTCCAAAATCCACAAACCATGCTAATACAGAACCTTTATCTCTCATATCACTACTTAAATCCAACCTAGACCGATGAAAGTCTCCAGTCTGTTGACTGCCTGGAAAAAAAGAGAGTTTAAGCTGACTCAGTCATGAGAGTGGGGGTGGGCCCATAACACAATGTACAGCAAGTCCACTTGAGTAAGACGACATGTCAAAATATATTATAATTGTCCAAAGGGGACATGGTAGGGGCAGCAACTGAAGTATGATATTTAGGTTTGATAGAGCAAGCTTCAAACTGGAAAACCGCTTCTTAGTAAATCTGATAATGTCCAAATGTACAAAAAGAGGATTTATTTTTGTTATATGAGGGTTACCAATGGAAGTGAAAATAACATGAGGACTAACAGAACAAAACTGAGCAGGAACATATTTTCTTTAATTTCTAGAAATAATCACAAATTTTTAAAGAAAAAGACATAAAAATAAGGATTCCCTATTTCAAAAAAAAAATCCATGTAGTTTAAGGTAGATAGAATTTTTAAGAATACCGCATTCCAGGACGACTACCAGGCGCAAGCTTCATGCTCCATATTAAGCCCATCGGTTCCTGGCCCTTGTACGTGCCTCCAAACGACTTGTCTCTGCTAACTGAACAATAACATTAAAAGATGCTTATTATAAACTCCTAATAGCAACACTTCCATCTAGAAAAAAATCTAGATACTGAACATATGAAAAAAATATTAACAAAATAACAACTTTCCATAATAAGACATATACTAAATTTTATAAAACTTTAAAGTTATGTGATGCAGCTTGCCTTAGAATCAGTTTTGAATCAATTTGATAAGACAAATTCTGTGAAAACCTTCTGGTTACAGTGTAAATTCACAAAAATGCCTAATTAGGCAAGATATTCAGATTGTGTAATTTTTAGTCCAAACTGTTGCCTAATTTCCCCATATTCTACACTTGCAGCTTATAATAGCTATGAGTGATATTAAGTAATAAAAGTCTGTGCAGAATCTGCTGGCAAGAATCAACTAAATGAAGGAGGGAAGCAGAGAATGCAGATAATTTGTTATTTTGTAAATTTCTAATAGGTCTTTTTCTGGTTGGCCGGAGATAACTTGGAAAGAGGGTGCCATAGCATTCGATCCTCAGGGCCCCAAATATTTATAATTTATATTAACGACTTGGATGCAGGAGGTAGGAAGTATTACAGCCAAATTTGTACATGACAATAAAATAGATGGGAAAGTAAATTGCAATGAAGATACAAGAAATTTACACATGGATATGGATAGCTTAGGTGATTGGGCAAAAAAATGTGCATGAGAGATTATTCATTTTTATCAGAGGAATAAAAATGCAATTGATCTAAATTGACCGAAACTTCAGAGTGCTGCGGTGCAGAGGGCTGGGTGTCTTCGCACACGAATCGCAGAAATCTAGCATGCAGGTATAACAGGTAATAAGGAAAGCAAACGGAATTTTGTTATTTATTGCTCAAGGAATAGAATGTAAAAGTAGGGAGGTGTTGCCGCACAAAGACATTAGTGAGACCACACCTGGAATTCTGCAAACAAATTTGGTTCCCTTACTTGAGTTGGATATATCTGTACTGGAGGAAGCTCAGAGAAGATTTGGTGCAGCATGGTGGCTCAGTGGTTAGTACTGATGCCTCACAGCGCCAGGGACCGGGATTTGATTCCTGGCTTGAGCGACTGTCTGCGTGGAGTTTGCACATTGTCCCCTTGACTGTATGGGTTTTCTCCCGATGCTCCGGTTTCCTCCCACAATCCAAACGATGTGCAGCTAAGGTGAATTGGCCATGCTAAACTGCCCAGAGTGTTAGGTGCATTAGTCAGGGGTAAATATAGGGTAGGGGAATGTGTCTGGGTGGGTTACTCTTTGGAGGGTCGGTGTGGACTTGTTGGGCCATAGGGACTGTTTCCATACTGTAGGGAATCTAATCTAATCAAAAGGTTAACTAGTTTGTTATGAAGAGAGACTGAGCAGTTTAGGCATCTACTTACTGAAAGAAAAATGATTCAAGATCTACTAATACAAGATACTAGAGGTAATTGACAAAGTAGACATAGAAATTCCTCATGCAGGGCAGAATAAAATGAGAGTTTTAGTTTCAGAATAAGAGACAGCAGATTTAAAATAGATGTGGAGAAGCCACTTCTCACAATGGATAATGAATCTGCGGAATTCAATGTCCGATACTGCACTGGATATTGGGATATTGAGTAAATTTATGAAGAAAATAGACAGAGTTTTAATTAGTAATAGATTAAAGGGTTATGGACAGTGGCAGGAATATGGAGTCGAGGCCAAGATGAGATCAGCCATAATTATATCAAATGGTAGAGCAGGCTTGAGGGACCGAAGTGCCAACTCTTGCTCCTTACTGTCATCTTCAAATTTTTAACATAGTGGTAGCAGTTGCGTGTGTTGGAGGGAGGTTGGTGTTGGTCTTCTACTGTCAGAAATGACCTCACACCAGCTGTCTTGAGTGTTAAGGTTGTCCTTAATGTTTCAACAACATTAGCAGCATAACATAATTGCTCAAACCTCGAACAATTCCTTCTGAATCACTGACATAATGGGCATATGCCTCCCACCAATCGGCATCCTCAGACAGCAACTTTGATTGTAAAGTAACTTGTCGGTTGGGCATTAAATATGTAATCTTAAGTCTGATTAGTTCATCCACAAGTCCCCTTGTTGGTTCTGCTACGATCATGGGTGCCACATAGTGACTGTATCTTCTTGGAGCACCTAGATTTAAAAGAAGAGTACATAGGCTATTTATGGAATCGAAACAAGTTTGAGAAAATGTTACACATCTCCTGATATATTGCACAGGTTTTGAAATCAGATAAAACCAATTAAAACAATTCCACTCCCACCAAAAGAACCTGATCATGCAGAATAATAACATACCTGTTTGGCAAATATTTATAAAGATCACAATATAATAAAATATGCCAATGTGTTCCAGAAGAATTTTATTAAACAAAATTTGACATCAAACCTCAAAATGAGATTTTAGCCCAGGTAACCAAAACAAAAGAAAACGGTAAATTTTAAGAAGGTATTAAGAGGTAAGAGATTGGGAGAGGGAAAAGGATTTCTGAGTGGGAATTCCAGATACTAAGCCCCATGCAGCTAAAGGAATTGCCATTAAAGAAAGAGTGGTTAAGATCAGGCATCGAGAAAAGGCTGGAATTGGAGGATCATACAGCTTTGTAGAGCAGTACAAAGATGGGATTTTGGCATTCTAAAATGTAATATATTGCCAGACTTGTAGGTCAACAAACAAACAAATAAAAGATGAACAGTATATGGAAAGAGTCAGGATATGACAGGATTTCGGACAGATTCAGGTTTATGGAGACAGAGAATGGGTCAGAGGACAGAAGTGAAACAATTAAGTTTAAACAAGTTTGAATGGTTCGGCAGCAGATGAGCTAAGGCATGCATCAAGATGAGTAATGGTATGGAGATAGAAGATGCAATTGTAGAAGGAAACTCATCTCAATTGCAAATGGTCCAGCTCAGCCTTGGACAATGAACTGTGACAGTGGCTGGGAACAGAATATGTGGTAGGGACAATGGGTTAGGTCCTAATACTTAGTTTGGGGTGCCAATCAAATGAGCTTCTTTGACTTGGATGGTATTGAGTTTCTTGAGTGTTGTAGTTGCACTCACCAGGCATGTGGGACTATTTCATCAGAGTCCTGACTTGTGTTTTGTAGATGGTTGATAAGTTTTGAAGAATGAGCAAGAAAATTATTCACCACAAAATACTCTTCCTTTGTTTTTTTTTAAAATGGCTCATCCAGTTCAGTTTCTGGTTCATGGTAACCCTCACAAATGTTAACAGTGAAAAACTAAACGATACTAATGTTATTGAATGTTAAGGAGAGATGTCGAGATTCTCTTGTCAAAGATGGCTATCACCTATCATTTAAATGCCATGCACATTTCTTGCCACTTTACAGTCCAAACCTGAGCATTGTGCGGACATTGCTGCATGTGGATAACGACTGCTTCGGCAGCTGATGAGTATGAATGGTGCAGAACATTGTGCAATTATCAACAACATCCCCACTTCTGGCGTTAGAGGGAAGATCACTGATAAATCACTTGAAGATACTGGGTGTGAAGAACTTTTTTTTTAGATTAGATTACTTACAGTGTGGAAACAGGCCCTTCGGCCCAACAAGTCCACACCGACCCGCCGAAGCGCAACCCACACATTACCCTACATTTACCCCTTTTACCTAACACTACAGCAATTTAGCATGGCCAATTCACCTGACCTGCACATTTTTTGGACTGTGGGAGGAAACCGGAGCACCCGGAGGAAACCCACGCAGACACGGGGAGAATGTGCAAACTCCACACAGTCAGTCGCCTGAGGCGGGAATTGAACCCGGGTCTCCGGCGCTGTGAGGCAGCAGTGCTAACCACTGTGCCACCGTGCCGCCCACTTCTGTAGTAGTACTGGAACAATTAGCAACCAACAAATTTAATCACCTCTCTTCTTGGTGGATATGACTCCAACTATAGAGACTTTGATTAATCCCAGATTATGTGCATTAAATTTCACCCATTAGTCTGCCCTTTCCATTATCCTGTTTATATCCTTCCAATGTATTTTTTTAAATAACAGCTCTCCTCAACATTTAACAAGTCCCCTTCAGTCATAAAATTTTGTTGCTACATCGTAGTCTGTGAGATTTGAGTCCGAGTAACACTTACTAATCCTAATGCTTTATTTTTTTATTTCCTAATCCATGTCTTAATCATTCCCCTGCATCTCCTCTCATTTTGTAACAAGCTTTCTTAAAATAGATTTACACAATTTCTATGGTCTTATCTTAAACCAGTCACCTGGATAAATTTAAGAGTTTTTAGAACAATCAAGGCTGTTATTGATATCCTACATATTCTGAAATGCTCACCAATTTGACATCAAACTGGTGATTCGAAGATGTGAGTCTAACTGATCTATATGCAGCCAGTTTACTAGTTTCACTGCTACATGCAACTGTAATCAGAATCTCTGCTATCCCTTTTAGAAATTTCTCAAAAGCCTTGGGTTCATGCCTTCAGAGTCTAATGATTTACCCACTTAAGTTCTGTTCAAATTTCAAAACAAAATCATTACCGAATTTAATTTTACACTTCATGATCATGTTTTTTTTAAATGAATGCAAAATACCTTTTCATTGAAATCAAAGTATAAACAGGTTGCACATTTATTGCTGCCAATTTAGTACTCCTGACAGAGTCACAATTTACTCCCATTGTATCCCAGTGAATATATAATATTATTTTATGAAGAAGGCATGAATGGAATTCTGGCTTGAATTAATATCCATTAAGTTGCAATAGTCATCCCTTGAGTATTTAAGCATAAGTCACTATTCTGTGCTAGTGATTACAAGAAACAAGAGAGCAGAATTTTTATTCTCTGTAAAGTAAACAGCATTTTCTCATTTGCGCATTTTATAAATAACAATAAACACTTTTGTTTCCAATTATTCGACTTACTTACGTGAGTTATTAAAGTAAATTAACCAGTGGTTGTGATAGAACCCTGACATTCTTCTTCCAGCACAAAAGGATCTTAAAAAGTTATATTTTGCAATATTCAGTCTTTGTACAAAATAATTAATGAGCAGACTTGACTTAATAATGAAATTAAGATATCATCCAACATTTTGTACTTAATTGAAAAGATTACCATAGAGTATTATACTGTACCTGATGAGAAGCATTTTTGATGGGACATTTTGATGTTGTTGTTACTATGAAGATGGCTGTATTTATAGAATCTTAACCTCCAGAGGGACATCATACCTAGTAAAGTAACGAGCGAAGTAACTGTGAAAATGTTTCAAATAGGAATATTTATCAACGATGATTAAAAATAACAAATGCCCCAGCTCTATAAATTGGCTTGCTCCAAGCATAATTTGTTTTTGACCAATTACACAATTCAAATAGATAAATGAATAACTTAAAATGTGTAACCTATTTATAAGCTTTGTTGTCAAATTTTAAACAGCACGACCAAAGCAGAAAAATATGACACAAATAACAACCCTAGCAGCAACAGGTACCAAAACTCTAATTGTAAAATTAAATTTTTATATCTCATTCTAAATATTATTCAGATGGAGAAAAATTGCAGAAAGCTATGGAAGAGGGAAGAGGGAATCCTCATGCATGAACCACAATAAGCTAGTATCCACGTTCAGCAGATAATTGAGATGGCACATGGAATTCTGACCTTCATTTCAATAGGAATGGAGTATAAAAGTACAAAGGTTTTACGAAAACTATACAAGGCACTAGACAGATCATAATTGGAATACTGTGAAGACCTTTGGGCCCATTATCAAAGGAAAGATGCACTGCCATGGCAGGCAGGCAGTCCAAAGAAGGATGATACGAGGTATGGAGGGTCAATCGTATGAAGAAAGGTTGAGCAGGTTGGGATGTACACGTTGGAATCTAGTAGAACGACAGGCATTGAACCAGACAAGATTATTGGGGTAGAAAAATGTGGTGCTGGAAAAAACACAGTAGGCCAGGCAACATCCGAGGAGCAGGAGAATCGACGTTTCGGGCATAAGCCCCTCTTCAGGAATAAGGGCTGAAGAAGGGCTTATGCCCGAAACATCGATCCTCCTGCTCCTCGGATGCTGCCTGGCCTGCTATGTTTTGCCAGCACATTTTTCATTTTCAACTCTGATCCCCAGCATCTGCAGTCCTCACTTTCTCCAAGATTATTGGGGTACCTGACAGGGTAGATGAGGAGAGATGATTTCCCGATGTGAGACAATCTAAGATCAGAGGTCACAATCTCAGAATTGTGGGTCACATATTTAAGACAGGGATGAGGAGGAATTTCTTGAGGGTAGAGAATTCACAGAATTCTTGACCATAGAGAGTGGTCAAGACTAAATCATTTAATACATTCAAGGTTGAGATGCAGATATTTTTAAATTAATAAGGAAATCAGGGTTATAGGGAAAAGGCTAGTCCCATGTGCCAAATCTAGTCCCATGTGCAAGCACCCGGCCCATTTCCCTCCAAACCCTTCCTATTCATATACCCATCCAGGTGCCTTTTAAAATGTTGCAATTGTACCAGCCTCCACCACTTCCTCTGGCAGCTCATTCCGTACACTTATCACCCTCTGTGAGAAAAAGTTGCCCCTGAGGTCTCTTTTATATCTTTCTACTCTCACCCTAAACCTATGCCCTCTAGTTCTGGACTCTCCCACTCCAGGGAAAAGACTTTGTCTATTTATCCTATCCATGCCCCTCATAATTTTGTAAACCTCTACAAGGCCACCTCTCAGTCTCTGACACTCCATGAAAAACAGCCCTAGCTTATTCAACCTCTCCCTATAGCTCAAACCCTGGCAACATCCTTCTAATCTTTTCTGAGCCCTTTCAAGTTTCACAACATCTTTCCGATAGGAAGGAGACCAGAACTGCACGCAATATTCCAACAGTGACCTAACCAATGTCCTGAACAGCCGCAACATGACCTCCCAGCTCCTGTACTCAATACTCTGACCAATAAAGGTAAGCATACCAAACGGCTTCTTCACTATCCTATCTACCTGCAACTCCACTTTCAAGGAGCTATGAACCTTTATCTCTTCGGTCAGCAACACTCCAGAGGACCTTACCATTAAGTGTATAAGCCCTGCTAAGATTTGCTTTCCCAAAATGCAGCACTTCACATTTATCTAAATTAAACTCCATCTGCCACTTCAGAGTCCACTGGCCCACCTGATCAAGATCCCGTTGTAATCTGAGATAACCTTCTTCGCTGCCCACTACACCTCCAATATTGATGTCATCTGCAAACTTGATAACTATATCTCTTATGCTCACATCCAAATCATTTATATAAATGATGAAAAGTAGAGGACCCAGCACCGACCCTTGCGGCACTCCATTGGTCACAGGTCTCCAGACTGAAAACCAACCCTCCACCACCAACCTCTGTCTTCTACTTTTGAGCCTATTCTGTATCCAAATGGCTGTATTCCGTGAGATCTAACCTTGCTCAACAGTCTCCCATGGGGAACATTGTCGAATGCCTTACTGAAGTCCACATAGATCACTTGTCCACCATTCTGCCCTCATCAATCCTCTTTGTTACTTTTTCAAAAAACTCAATCAAGTTTGTGAGACATGATTTCCCACTCACAAAGCCATGTTGACTATCTCTAATCATTCCTTGCATTTCCAAATACATGAACATCCTGTCCCTCAGATTCCCCTCCAACAACTTGCCCACCACCGATGTCAGGCTCACTGGTCTACAGTTCCCTGGCTTGTCCTTACCATCTTCCTTAAACAGTGGCACCATATTAGCCAACCTCCGGTCTCCCGGCACCTCACCTGTGACTATCAATGACACAAATATCTCAGTAAATGGCCCAGCAATCACTTCCCTAGCTTCCCAGAATTCTAGGGTACACCTGATCAGGTCCTGGGGATTTATCCACTTTTATGCGTTTCAAGACATCCAGCACTTCCTCCTTTGTAATAGGGACATTTTTCAAGATGTCACCATTTATTCCCTACATTCTCTATCTTCCATGTCCTTTTCAACAATAAACATCAATGCAAAATACTCATTTAGTATCTGCCCCATCTCCTGTGGCTCCACACAAAAGTCGCCTTTGAGGGGCTCTATTCTCTCCCTAGTTACCCTTTTGTCCTTAATGTTTTTGTAAAAACCCTTTGGATTCCCCTTCATTCTATTTGCCAAAGCTATCTCATGTCCCCTTTTTGACCAGTTATCCTTAGTAGCCATACACTCAGATGACAAGCAACATGAGTTCGACTGGGACAACACTACTATTATAGGACAAGCCAAACAGAGAACAGCCAGGGAATTCCTAGAGGCATGGCACTCATCCACAGATTCAATCAATAAGCACATCGACCTGGACCCAATATACAGGCCACTGCAGCGGACAGCTGGAACTGACAACTGGAAGCGGCAGATACAAATCACTATAAATGCTGGAGGAAACATCACAGAAGCGCTTCACAGGAGACTCCCAAGCACTGAGGATGTCACCTAGACAAGGGACGAAACGTCTGCAACACAAATTTCCAGCTCGGCAAACAGAACCACAACAACGAGCACCCGAGCTACAAACCTCCACCCAAACTTTGAGCCTTTATACTCTTCTTAGCATTCACTTGATCTATCTTGTCTATACTTGACATATGCTTCCTTCTTTTTCTTAACCAAACCCTCAATTACTTCAGTCATTCAACATTCCCCATATCTAACAGCTTTTCCTTTCACCCTAACAGGAATATACTTTCTCTGGACTCTTGTTATCTCATTTCTGAAGGCTTCCCATTTTCCAGCCATCCCTTTACTTGCAAACATCTGCCCCCAATCAACTTTTGAAAGTTCTTGCCTAATACTGTCAAAATTGGCCTTTCTCCAATTTAGAACTTCAACTTTTAGATCTGGTCTTTCCTTTTCCATCACTATTTTAAATCTAATAGAATTATGGTCGCTGGCCCCAAAGTGCTCCCCCACTGACACCTCAGTCACCTGCCCTGCCTTATGTCCCAAGAGTAAGTCATGTTTTGCACCTTCTCCAGTAGGTACATCCACATACTGAATCAGAAAATGTTCTTGCATGCACTTAAATTCCTCTCCATCTAAACCTTTAACACTATGGCAGTCCCAGACTATGTTTGGAAAGTTAAATCCCCTATCATAAACACCCTATTATTCTTATAGATAACAGGGATCTCCTTACAAATTTGTTTCTCAATTCCCCTCTGACTATTAGGGGGTCTATAATACAATCTCAATAAGGTTATCATCCCTTTCTCATTTCTCAGTTCCACCCAAATAACTTGCCTGGACATATTTCCAGGAGTATTCTCCCTCAGTGGGCGGCACAGTGGCACAGTGGTTAGCACTGCTGCCTCACAGCACCAGAGACCCGGGTTCAATTCCCGACTCAGGCGACGGACTGTGTGGAGTTTGCACATTCTCCCCGTGTCTGCGTGGGTTTCCTCCGGGTGCTCCGGTTTCCTCCCACAGTCTAAAAGATGTGCAGGTCAGGTGAATTGGCCATGCTAAATTGCCTGTAGTGTTAGGTAAGAAGGGGTAAATGTAGGGTTATGGGTGGGTTGCGCTTCGGCGGGTCGGTGTGGACATGTTGGGCCAAAGGGCCTGTTTCCACACTGTAAGTAATCTAATCTAATCTAATCAGTACAGCTGTAATGCTATCCCTTATCAAAAATGCCACTCCCCATCCTCTCTTGCCTCGCTTTCTGACCTACCTGTAGCATTTGTATCCTAGAACATTAAGCTGCCAGTCCTATCCATCCCTGTAATTGCTAATGGATATCCCAGTCCAATGTTCCTAACCATGCCCTGAGTTCATCTGCCTTCCCTGTTAGGCCTCTTGTATTAAAATAAATGCAGTTTAATTTATTAGTCCTACCTTGTTTTCTGCTTTGTCCCTGCCTGCCCTGACTGTTTGATTCGCCTTTATTCTCAACTGTACCAGTCTCAGATTGAAACCTTTTCTCACTAGCTCCCTGGGTGTCCCCCCACCACCTTCCTAGTTTAAATCCTCCAGAGCAGCTTCAGCAAATTTCCCTGCCAGTATATTAGTCCCCTTCCAATTTCGGTGCAATCTGTCCTTCTTGCACAGGTCACTTCTACTCCAAAACAGCTTCCAATGATCCAAAAAGGTGAACCCTTCGCCCATATACCAGTTCCTCAGCCATGCATTCATTTGCTCTATTTTCCTATTCCTGCCCTTACTAGCTCGTAGCACTGGGAGTAATCCAGATATTACTACTCTCGAGGACCTCCTTTTTAAATTCCTGCCTAACTCTCCATAATCTCCCTTCAGAATCTCAACCTTTTCCCTTCCTATGTCATTGGTTCCAATTTGTACAATGACCTCTTGCTGGCCCCTCTTCCCCTTAAGAACATTCTGCACCCACCTTGAGACATCCTTGATCCTGGCACCAGGGAAGCAACACACCATTCTGATTTTTCGCTGCTGACCACAGAAATGTCTGTCTGTACCTCAGACTAGAGTGTTCCCCCAAAACAATTGATCACTTGGAACCAATGTACCTCTCATTACATTAGAGTCAGTCTCAATACCAGAAACTTGGCTGTTTGTGCTACATTCCCCTGAGAATCCATCACCCCCTTCATTTTCCAAAACAGCATTCTTGTTTGCAATGGGGATAATCACAAAAGACTCCTGCACTACCTGCCTACCTCTCTTACCTTTCCTGAAGTTAACACAATTATGTGACTGTATCTGAGACTTTCCCCCGTCCTATAACTGCCATCCATCACATCCTCTTGCTCCAGTAAATTCGTCATTGACTCCCCAACAAATTCATAAAATCAACAAATAGGGTGGCACAGTGGTTAGCGCTGCTGCCTCACAGCGCCAGAGACCCAGGTTCAATTCCCACCTCAGGCGACTGACTGTGTGGGGTTTGCACATTCTCCCCGTGTCTGTATGGGTTTCCTCCGGGTGCTCCGGTTTCCTCCCACAGTTCAAAAATGTGCAGGTTAGGTGAATTGGCCACGCTAAATTGCCTGTAGTGTTAGATGCAGGGGTAAATTTAGGGGAATGGGTCTGGGTGGGTGCGCTTCGGCAGGTCGGTGTGGACTTGTTGGGCCGAAGGGCCTGTTTCCACACTGTAAGTAATCTAATCTTGTAGCCAAATGAAACATTGTTTGGGAACTGATTAGGTCACCAGTCAGAGGCCAAAAGCTCCAGAGACACAAAATCGAGTGGTGTGAATATCCATCAATGTGTCCCACAAAATATGAGAAAACGGGCCCAAAAAAACCTCTCAAATGCTACCTATAGGCAGAGGAAAATGGACCATGTAAACTCTATGCAAAACACATGCGTACCTGGAGTTGCTATAAAATTGACAGAAATATGCAGAGAATTGCCTGCAACACAGAGTCAATCTCCAAGAAAATCACCAATGATTTATTTAATCATAGAATGAGGAAAACTGAAGCAAGGGAAATAAATTGTTAACTGATTGCTTCAAACCTCTTCTGCTGGAAGTAACTCCAGAGCTATGAGGATGTTTGAATACAATCCTCTGTCTTAACCAATCAAAATCCCTTTATGGACTCTTTATATCAGCTTCATGATTTGCTTTGACACAAAGACTAAGTTATGATTCATTTACCCTTACCCACACCTACCCCTGCTCCATATCCCTACATCACGAGCTCTTATTTGCCATGGTAATCTTTGATATCACATTTTATTGAATACCTTTCGGTCATTCAAGTGCATCACATCTACAAGTTTGCTTTACTCTACTTTGTTACTTCCTTAAAAGAACTCTAATAACACTATTCAAGACGTGCATCACCTTATGCTTATCCACTCCACCTAATCATACAATTTTCTGAACATCCTAACAACTCCTTAAATAATAGATTCCCTCCAACAGATCTCAGGCTAACTATAGTTTACAACTTTGTCTTCTTTCCTGTATAGCAGCATTACACTAGTGGTTTTCCAATCATCTGGTAACTTCCCACAATCCTGAGCATTTTAGATCACAAACACTGCACATACTATCACTGCTGCAACTTTGTTTATGACCGAGGATGCAATTTATCAAGTCCAGCTAACTTTCTCTTATTCTCTAGTCTCCCACATTTTTAAAACATGCCTTGTTGATTTCTAAATCAGCCAGCCTTCTAACTTAACAGTTCTGCTCTTGGAAGTGCGAGCCTTGTTACGTTGGAAAATTGTTGAGCACGCAAGAACACTTCGTGCTATTAGCGGGGCCTCGCACAAACCGGTGACTTCCTAATTACAGCCGTGACTACATTTCAAAAACTATTACACGCTAGCTGTGAAATCCTTTAGGGAATTTGTGAGTGGTAAAAGAACATATATATATTTTAGTTAAAGTAGCTGCCGAGGTGAAGACTCATCCTTGCACTGTCACTCTGGGGAAAGAGGTCAAAAGAAAATCCTTACCTCCACTTGGACACGATAAAATAGACTGGTGACTTCTTTAAAAGGAAAGGTAAAAAAAAATTTCATGTTCATGAGGAAACAAAATGCAAAACAGTCGAGAAACTGAAACGGAGCCAAAAAGTACGTCATCCCCCACGTCCCACGTCCGAATGTACCCGCATGCGCAGTTTAATTGCACGGGCACCGCCGTGTTGCGCATGCGCCCTTCACGGCCGCTCTGGCGGGAAAATTGAACCAAAGCGCGAGAGGCGAACGTTAAAGGGGGCGGGTCCAGTTGTACAGTTTGAGGGTGGAGAAGAGAACCATAGAATCCCTACAGCCTGGAAGTAGGCCATTCGGCCCATCGAGTACACACTAACCCTCTGAAGAGCATCTCACCCAGAACCACCTTCCTCCCTGTAACCCCACCTTTCCCATGGCTAACCCATCTGGACTGCACATCCCTGAACACTATGAGCAATTTAGCATGGCCAATCCACCGGACCTACACATCTTTTGACGGTTGAAGGAAAGCAGAGAAAACCCTTGTAGACACGGGGAGAATGTGCACACTCCCCACAGGCGATTGCCTGAGGGTGGAATCAAACCCTGATTCCTTGCGCCATGAGGCAGCAGTGCTAACCGTGGAGTCATTTAAGAGATTCCACAACTGCACTGAAGATGAAGACATTTTCAATAGAATTATATTCTAATTGTATTTGCAAAGAGAACATGATACATCCTCGTATCCTTTATCTATCTCTATTGGCACATCCACTTTTCTCATTCAGCAGTTGACCAGTTTCCCCTAAAATGTATCTATGACATTCGTCTTCTGTGGCAGCAAGCTCCACTCTCTGAGCAAAGGGACATCTTTTGCAGAAATTCCTATTATTTATTAAAACCATGTAGACATTTAATCTCATTTACCCCAGCACAGGCACACAGCAGTTGCAGTGAACACCATCACTGAGATAGACGACAACCAAATGGGTAATTTCACTAGCACCCATCCAAGCTCATGAATTTTACAATCCATAAAGACAAGAGCAGCTGATGCATGGAAACTATGGCAATAGAAAAATATTTATGGCCCTTAGTTCTGGACTTGCCTGTAGATTGAAACATCTTATGTGAACTTAGTCTGTTTTTGATTTTAAAGATGCACTTCTGGTGAAAGAACAGCTTAATTGAGCAGAATCAAGCTGAAGCTGGATCCTCACTAAGTGATTTAGATGAGCCTTTTATAATTCCATAAGAAATAAGAACAAGAGTAAGCCATTTGGCCTCAAGGCTGCTTAGACATTCCATTGGAGTATTGTGTGCAATTCTGGTGTCCCTCCTATTGGAAGGATGTTGTGAAACTTGAAAGGGTCCAGAAAAGATTTACAAGCATGTTTCCAGGGTTGGAGGATTTGAACTACAGGGAGAAGGTAAATAGGCTGGGGCTGTTTTCCCTGGAGTGTCAAAGGCTGAGGGGTGACCTCTTAGAGGTTTATAAAATCACAAGGGGCAAGGGTAGGGTAAATAGAGAAGGTCTATTCCTAATGGGCGAGTCCAGAACTAGAGGGCGTTAGGTTTAGGGTGAGAGGGAAAAAATTTAAAAGGGACCTAAGAGGCAACTCTTTCGCGCAGAGGGTGGTACATGTATGGAATCAGCTCGATGGGTATCTGATTATAGAGTCATAGAGATGTACAGCATGGAAACAGACCCTTCAGTCCAACCTGTCCATGCTGACCGGATATCCCAACCCAATCTAGTCCCACTTGCCAGCATCCAGCTCATATCCCTCCAAAATCTTCCTATTCATATACCCATCCAAATACCTCTTAAATGTTGCAATTGTACCAGCCTCCACCACATCCTCTGGTAGCTCATTCCATACACCCTCTGCGTGAAAAAGTTGCCCCTTAGGTCTCTTTTATATCTTTCCCCTCTCATCCTAAACCAATGCCCTCTAGTTCTGGACTCCCCGATCCTAGGGAAAAGACTTTGTCTATTTATCCTATCCATGCCCCCCATAATTTTGTAAACCTCTATAAGGTCACCCCTCAGCCTCCGACGCTCCAGGGCAAGAGCCCCAGCATGTTCAGCCTCTTCCTATAGCTCAAACCCTCCCACCCTGGCAACATCCTTGTAAATCTTTTCTGAACCCTTTCAAGTTTCACAACATCTTTCCGATAGGAAGGAGACCAGAATTGCACGCAACTCTTTCGCGCAGAGTTGGCCTAACCAATGTCCTGTAACATGACCTCCTAACTCCTGTACTCAATACTCTGACCAATAAAGGAAAGTATACCAAATGCCTTCTTCACTATCCTATCTACCTGCGACTCCACTTTCAAGGAGCTATGAACCTGCACTCCAAGGTCTCTTTGTTGAGCAACGCTGCCTGGGACCTTACCATTAAATGTATTAGTCCTGCTAAGATTTGCTTTCACAAAATGCAGCACCTCACATTTATCTGAATTAAACTCCATCTGCCACTTCTCAGCCCATTGGCCCATCTGGTCAAGATCCTGTTGTAATCTGTTCACTACACCTCCAATTTTGGTGTCATCTGCAAACTTACTAACTGTACCTCTTATGTAAATGGCAAAAAGTAGAGGATCCAGCACCGATCCTTGTGGCATTCCACTGGTCACAGGCCTCCAGTCTAAAAAACAACCCTCCACCACCACCCTCTGTCTTCTACCGTTGAGCCAGTTCTGTATCCAAATGGATAGTACTCCCTTTATTCCATGAAATCTAACCTTGCTAATGGGGAACCTTGTCGAACGCCTTACTGAAGTCCATATAGGTCACATCTACTGCCCTGCCCTCATCAATCTTCTTTGTTACTTCTTCAAAAACTCAATCAAGTTTATGAGACATGATTTCCCATGCACAAAGCCATGTTGACTATTCCGAATTAGTCCTAGCCTTTCTAAATACATGTACATCCTGTCCCTCGGGATTCCCGCCAACAACTTGCCCACCACTGAGGTCAGGCTCACTGGTCTATAGTTCCCTGGCTTGTCTTTACCGTCCTTCTTAAACAGTGGCATCACGTTTGCCAACCTCCAGTCTTACGGCACCTCACCTGTGACTATCGATGATACAAATATCTCAGCAAGAGGCCCAGCAATCACTTCTCTAGCTTCCCACAGAGTTCTCAGATAGACTTGATCAGGTCCTGGGGATCTATCCACCTTTAGCCGTTTCAAGACATCCAGCACTTCCTCCTCTGCAATCTGGACATTTTGCAAGATGTCACTATCTATTTCCCTACATTCTATATCTTCCATATCCTTTTCCACAGTAAATACTGATGCAAAATATTAATTTAGTATCTCCCCCATTTTCTATGGCTCTAAACAAAGGCCACCTTGCTGATCTTTGAGGGGCCCTATTTTCTCCCTAGTTACCCTTTTGTCCTTAATATATTTGTAAAAACTCTTTGGATTCTCCTTAATTCTATTTGTCAAAGCTATCGCATGTCCCCTTTTTGCCGTCTTGATTTCCCTCTTAAGTATACTCCTACTTCCTTTAATATTCTTCTAAGGATCCACTCGATCTATCCTGTCTGTACCTGACATATGCTTCCTTCTTTTTCTTAACCAAACCCTCAAATTCTTTAGTCATCCAGCATTCCCTATACCTACCAGCCTTCCCTTTCACCCTAACAGGAATATACTTTCTCTGGATTCTTGTTACCTCATTTCTGAAGGCTTCCCATTTTCCAGCCATCCCTTTACCTGCAAATATCTGCCTCCAATCAGCTTTCGAAAGTTCTTGCCTAATACTGTCAAAATTGGCCTTTCTCCAGTTTAGAAATTCAACTTTTAGATCTGGTCTTTCCTTTTCCATCACTATTTTAAATCTAATAGAATTATGGTCGCTGGCCCCAAAGTGCTCTCCTACTGACACCTCAGTCACCTGCCCTGCCTTATTTCCCAAGAGTAGGTCATGTTTTGCACCTTCTCTAGTAAGTACATCCACATACTGAATCAGAAAATGTTCTTGTATGCACTTAAGAAATTCCTCTCCATCTAAATCTTTAACACTATGGCAGTCCCAGTCGATGTTTGGAAAGTTAAAATCCCCTACCATAACGATCCTATTATTCTTACAGATAGCTCAGATCTCCTTACAAGTTTGTTTCTCAATTTCCCTCTGACTGTTAGGGGGTCTATAATACAATCCCAATAAGGTGATTATCCCTTTCTTATTTCTCAGTTCCACCCAAATAACTTCCCTGGATGTATTTCTGGGAATATCCTCCCTCAGCACAGCTGTAATGCTATCCCTTATCAAAAATGCATTCCCACTCCTCTCTTGACTCCCTTTCTATTCTTCCTGTAGCATTTGTATCCTGGAATATTAAGCTACCGGTCCTGCCCATTCTGAGCCATGTTTCTGTAATTGCTATGATATCCCACTCCAATGTTCCTAACCATGCCCTGACTTCATCTGCCTTCCCTGTTAGGTCCCTTGCATTGAAATAAGCCAGTTTAATTTATTCATCCTATCTTGTCCCTGCCTGTCCTGACTGTTTGATTCAATTCTGATCTCAACTATACCAGTCTCAGATTGATCTCTTTCCTCACTATCTCCCTGGGTCCCACCTCCCCCCCAACCTTACTAGTTTAAATCCTCTCAAGCATTTCTAGCAAATTTCCCTGCCAGTATATTAGTCCCCTTCCAATTTAGGTGCAATCCGTCCTTCTTGCACAGGTCATTTCTACCCCCAAAGAGATTCCAATGATCCAAAAATGTGAATCCTTCTCCCATACACCAGTTCCTCAGCCATACATTCATCTGCTCTATCCTCCTATTCCTGCCCTCACTAGCTCGTAGCACCGGGAGTAATCCAGATATTACTACCCTTGAGGACCTCCTTTTTAAATTTCTGCCTAACTCTCTGTAATCTCCCTTCAGAATCTCAACCCTTTCCCTTCCAATGTGGTTCCAATGTGGACAATGACCTCCTGCTGGTCCCTCTCCCCCGTGAGAACATTCTGCACCTTCTCTGAGACATCCTTTCCTTGATCCTGGCACCAGGGAAACAACACACTATTCTGTTTTTTCTCTGCTGGCCACAGAAATGTCTGTCTGTACCTCAGACTAGAGAATCTCCTCACACAATTGATCTCTTGGAAGCCGACGTACTCCTCGTTGCATTAGTCTTAATATCAGAAACTTGGCTGTTCGTGCTATGTTCCCCTGAGAATCCATCACCCCTCCACCACATTTTCCAAAACAGCATACCTGTTTGAAATGGGTATATCCACAAAAGACTCCTGCCCTAGGTGCTGCCCTCTCTTACCCTTCCTGGAGTTAACCCATCTATGTGACTGTATCTGAGACTTTCCCCCCTTCCTATAACTGCCACCCATCACATACAGTTGTTGTTGCAAATTCCTCATCACTTCTATCTGTCTCTCCAACTGATCCACTCAATCTGATAAGATTCGCATCCAACAGCATTTATGATAGATATAATCCGCAGTAACCCTTAAACTCTCTTTAAACTCTCACATCTGACAAGAAGTAATATCACTACAAAGGCCATTTTTGCTCCTTCACAATCTACAGACCCAGAAAATAACACCGTCTTATTCCTTGACAAAACACTACACCAGGTTGAATTAATAGCTATGGCTTATATTTTAAGTTTAATCAAGAGACTTATCAACAAAAACATATAATCAAGAAAGAACCCACTGTACTCACTAATACAGCCTTTCTCTTGGACAGACTTAAAACAACAATTAACTTATCTGGTTCTGTGTTGTGAAGTTCGCCCAAACCGGTTCCTCCAAGATTAGTTGTGAAATTCACTGTTTGTTAATTTTCCCAGATGCACTCCGATGTCCAGCGACACATGAATTCAAAAACAGCAAAGGCAGTAACTGTGCAGGTTCTCTCTCTCTCTCCTGCACTGACCTCACCATGTGCCAAGGAAGGGCTTAGTGAGATAGGGGCCAAGTTCTGGCAAATGGGACTAGATTAGGTTAGCTTATCTGGTCAGCATGGACAAGTTGGACCAAAGGGTCTGTTTCTGTGCTGTACACTTCTATGACTCTATGCCTGATCCAACATTCCTCATGTCCACTTTCCTGCCCTTTCCCCGTAACTGTTGATTCCCCAACTAATCAAGAATCTATCTCAGCCTTAAATATGCACATGGTTTCACCTGCAAGTTTTACTCCCTTCTCAACTAACTCTCAGTGCCAAGAGTATGACAAGATGCATGGCCAATAATTCACCAAGGCCTCTTTGGTAGCACCTTCCAACCCTGCTACTTTTACCACTGAGAAGGATAAGGACAGCAGAAGCATGAGAATATTACTATCTACAAGTTCCTCACCAAATCACATACCATCCTGACTTGTAACCGTATCACCATTCCTTCTCTGATATTGAGTCAGAATCCTAGAACTCCCTTTCTAACAGCTCAGTGGATGTCTATACACTCCAAGGACTGCAGTGATTTAAGAAGGTAGTTCACTACCATCTTCTCAAGGTCAGATAGGGATGAGCAATAAATACCAACCTAGCCAGCTGTGCCCACCTCCCATGAATGAATAAAAGAAATGTCTTTTAGAAAACCAGAGGATGCAATCTCTCAGCATCAACCCTGTCAAACTCTCTCAGACACTTAAGTGTTTCAATCAAATCACCTCTCAATATTCTAACCTTCTTAGAATATAACCCCATTCCACTCAATCTCTTTTCACCAGATAACCCTTTCATTCTAGGTATCAATTAGTGAATCTACACTGCATCCCCTCTAAGGTAAACAAAACTTTCCATAGGTAGAGAAATAAAAAAACATATAATAGGTACATCAGTTGTGGTTTCATTAAATCCATGTACATTTGCAGCAAGACTTCCTTACTCCTATCAGAAATGACATGCTTTGTGACTGAACAGGATTCTGCAATGGTAATGCCATTGAATATCAGGTGGTTAGATTGTTATTTGTTGGAGGTGGTCTCGTTTGACACATGTTGGGGTTAGTGTACTTGCCATTTATCAACCCATTGCATGTAACATGATTAACTGAAATAAGACAAATAAAAACAGAAACTATATCCATCAGAATCTGAAAAGGTTTATAGTAGTTTAAGATTTAAAGTATAAATTCTTTTTCAGAATGGATCTTTGTGGGAAGCGTTAATTGGTTTCTTCTCTTCAGCTGCGAGTGGCCATATTTGTATTTCCATTAATTATATACTCTTATTACAAATGAGTGAAGATGTGGACATAAGAAAACTGGAACAAGAAAATCAAGAGACACAAAAATAAGTTACACTTAATCATAATTAATTAAAAAGAGAGAGAACGAGAAATATTAAGAAGATAAAAAGCTGACAAAAATGAAATGGGCAAACTAGTGGTGTTCATAATTCGTGCAACTCAGCAGGTGGTGTATTCAGAAGCAACAAAAAAACTGTAAGAGATAAATAAATAGCAAGCTCAAGGTTCTTGAAGAAAAGTGTAACTCTTATCTATGCATTAACCACATCAATTGCTTTTATCTAATTATAATAATGGTAAGAAAGATGAGAAACTGAAGTTCAATGCTGTCAGACCAGTATTTACTTGTTTAATTATAGCAGTGATAAGTCTGTCATTCCATGAACACTGGAATTGTATCAAGATTAAATTTTAACAGCATCTTGCAATTTTATCTACAATTTTTCTTGCAGAGAAATGATCAATCCAGTATGCCTCTACTTCATTGAAGAAGAATCATACTAGACTCAAACCCTTAATTCTATTTCTCTCCACAGATGCTGCCAGACCTGCAGAGTTTCTCCAGCATTTTCTTTGTTTGTTTTAGATTTAGATTTCCTTTTAATAAATCTACAGTAAATCACCTACACGTGCCAAAACATAAGTAACAACAAAAATCAACATCCACAGGCAAAAATCATGTATCTGTGAAATTTAAACTATTTTAGCCAATTTTAATGAGCTCAGCACTCAGGAATTTCATCATTCACAGGGATTCTCAGGAATGGAACCTTTGCAAATTTGGAGGACTACAGTAGCAATGTGAGGACAGCTTACAACTTCAATTATTTATCTGCATGAAGTTTTCTGTTGTAACCAATTGAAACCTTTATTGTTTTTGAATAACAGGGAAGATTTACTCACAAAATGTTAAGTATAGACAGCATTTCAGGTCCAGCGACCCTTCTTCAGAACTGATCTGTCAAGTTGTTGCAGCAATTTCTGTTTTTGTTTCTGATTTCACGCAGCTGCAGTTCTTTCGCCTTTTTTCAGTCTTTCATATCAGGAATACTCTGTCATCCCCTTGTGGCCATACCTGCTACTTACATTCATTCCAGGTCCTTGATTGACCATAATCCGCTTAAGTGGCCTGAAGATTGGCCACCTTTGACTTTCAGATGTAGCATTTTGGTTGATGCACATGTACAGAGGAACCTCGATTATCCGAATTTTGGATTATCTGAACAAAGTCGCAAGGTCCCGATGCTTGGCTAAACAGTGTTATCCAGCATTCAACTATTTGAACATTCGATTATCCAAACTAAATACTCCCTGCCCGTCACGTTTGGATAATCGTGGTTCCTCTGTACCGTGTTTGCTGCATAAGCTACTGCCATATTTTGTAGGTGTGAAATTAATGGAGCATAGTGCTGTACAGCAACATGACCAACCCTTGCCTGTTCATCGCTGTAAGACATAACAAGCTGCCTGGCTTTCTGTCTCTTCTAAAAGGTAAAGCAGAGATGTTGTGAGCTATATAACTACAAAGTGAGTGAATGCTAAAAAAGCCAGTTAAGAGTCCTAAGAAGCATCCTATTCTGACATAAGAGATAGGTGCCTGTCTGTGCTCAAAACCATGATGGGGAGGTGCCAGTGTTAGACTGGGGTTGAAAAATCACACAACACCAGATTATAGTCCAACAGGTTTATTTCCATTATGACATTTAAACTAATTTGTAATGCAGTTCAACAATTCACTACTGCACTTTGGAGCTCATTGACATTTTACATTGTAATTCTGCTAATCGAAACCTGCATCCCCATTCCAAGTGATTAAAGACTTAACAGCCATCTAGGTTTTTCTAATACATCACATCAGTTATTTGGCACTTTGATCTTTCGCTTATAAATTCTGTGTCCTATATCCTGCCCCACGAGCTACCTGAAGAAGGCCATGATGTGGAGGTGCTGGTGTTGGACTGGGGGGTGAACAAAATTAAAAATCTTACAACACTAGGTGATAGTCCAACAGATGTATTTGGAATTAGGTAACTAGTGGGGCAGGATCATATGAAACTGAATTTAGAGCAAAAGATCATAGTGCCATACAACTGATACATGGCATGATGGCTCAGTTTTTAGCACTGCTGCCTCTCAGTCCCAGGTTCGATTCCAGCCTTGGGTGACTGTCTGCGTGGAGTTTGCACATTCTCCCTGTGTCTGCGTAGGTTTCCTCTGGGTGCTCTGGTTTCCTCTCACAGTCCAAAGATGTGCAGGCCAGGTGAATTGGCCATGCTAAATTGCCCATAGTGTTAATTGCATTGGTCTAGGTGGGTTACTCTTCGGTGGGTTGGTTTGGACTGGTTGGGCCGAAGGGCCTGTTTCCACACTGTAGGGAATCTAATCTAATCTAATCTACCTGATGAAGGAGCAGTGCTCCGAAAGCTAGTATTTTGTTTTATGCCACTGTTTAGGACAGCAACTTCTGGAATTGGAGGTCAATGTGTCTGTAAGCAAATCATTGTGCATGGAACCTTCAAACAGTTGCACTGGAGGAGTCTGGTGAGTTGGTTCCTCTGCAGATGCAGGGTACCCTGAGATGTTGGGAAGGATTGGCCTAGGTGGATGTTTGAAGAAAACAGTGGTGAACTGTAGTCATGACATGACCTCTGTGACATTCAAGTCCAGATTTGGCACATTGCATTGTAAGCTGAAAGTGCCTAACTAGTTCTTTAAGGTCTGATCAATGTGCATACAAGATGACATGTATACTTAGAAATAAAGCAAATTTATTAGCTTAATCTAATTTAGATATATAAGTGAATCTGCCAGCTTAAACCACTTTAGATATATTCAACAAGTGAGTCTCACTGCCTTCTGCCTGTTAGGGACAGCTGGGTGATGGCTGGCACATGGATATCTACCTCACTTTCCATGGGTCTGGTCTATGCACCCAGTCCAACGGTAAAAGATCTCCCCAGGCTGGGAGAAATCCACAGTATTAATACCATTCTGAGTCTGATATTATGTGTTGTGTTTTATTAGATTAGATTAGATTCCCCACAGTGTGGAAACAGGCCCTTCGCCCCAACAAATCCACACCGACCATCCAAAGAGTAACCCACCCAGATCCATGTGTTGCCATTCCTGAGTACTTTCCAATGCATTCCTCTCTGCTTGGTGGTCACAACCAAATCCAGGTGTCACTGCAAAATAGTCTGTTGCCAAGCCAAGGCAAGATTATTGTAGGCAAAATATGCTGCTTTCTATTCAGCCTGATTTTCATGTATTTTCCTTAAATTGCTTATTGCCATATCCAATTAACCCTTAATGATTAACTGTTAACAATCTGGTTTGGAGATAAGCCTAACACTACAACAGTTTAGTTTATCTCCAACACCTGAGAAAACCAACTTACATGCAAATCAGGAACTTTTTTTTAGATATATTGGTGTTGATTAGGTAATGAGATGTTAATGTATGCAAATAAGCCTCTCCCTGTTCACTAGCAAGAATCTAATTTAGCCATTGAAAACTCAAATGGAAAATTGGATGATTTTTCTTGATATCAAGAATCTTATTTTTTCATTCTCCCCGAATCTTCTCAACTGTCTTATCATTGCTGACATTGTTTAGAAGCTGGGAAAATTCCACCCATCCTATCTATATCCACCCTGTTTCACATTGTAAGAAATTTGTAAGTTTCAGTTGGATCATCACTTCTTTGAATATAGCTCCAATTTCCTCAATCTCTCCTCATAAGACAGTCTCACCATCCCAGGAACGAGTGTACCAAATCTTCATTGTACTCCTTGAACGGTAAGTATATCTTTCTGTAACTTTTTGTGGGCGGCACGGTGGCACAGTGGTTAGCACTGTTGCCTCACAGCGCCAGAGACCCGGGTTCAATTCCCGCCTCAGGCGACTGACTGTGTGGAGTTTGCACGTTCTCCCTGTGTCTGCGTGGGTTTCCTCCGGGTGCTCCGGTTTCCTCCCACAGTCCAAAGATGTGCAGGTCAGGTGAATTGACCATGCTAAATTGCCCGTAGTGTTAGGTAAGGGGTAAATGTAGGGGTATGGGTGGGTTGTGCTTCGGTGGGTCGGTGTGGACTTGTTGGGCTGAAGGGCCTGTTTCCACACTGTAATGTAATCTAATCTAATCTAAGGAGACCAAAATCCCATCCCCCCCAAACTACTCAAGGTCTGGTCTAACCAAAGCTCTGTACAATTGCAGGAAGATATTTTTTCCTTCTGAGCTCAAATCCCTTCACATTGAAGGCCAAAATAGCATTTTCCTTCCTAATTGCTTGCTACATCTGCTTGCTAACTTTTAGGGGAGGTGATGGCCCAGTGGTATTAATGCTAGACTATTAATCCAGAAAACTCAGCTAACGTTCTGGTGACCTGGGTTCAAATTCTGTCACAGTAGGTGGTGGAATCTGAATTCAATTAAAAGCATGAAATCATTGCTCATTCTTGGAAAAACCCATGTAGTTCACTATTGCCTTTCAGGGAAGGAAATCTGGCATCCTAACCTGGTCTGGCCAACATGTGACTCCAGATTCGAGAGTATGGTGCTGGAAAAGCACAGCAGGTCAGGCAGCATCTGAGGAGCCCTTTATCAGGACTCCATACTCCAGACTCACAGGAATGGGATTGACTCTTAATTGCCCTTTGAAACAGCCTAACAAGCCATTCAGTTGCACCACTCATTATAAAGTCTCAAAGAAATGAAACCAGACAGATCACCTGGTATCAAGATAGGACACTGGAAATGACAATGGAAGAAACAGCCCTGTTGACTTGCAAAAGCTTGACGGAATCATACCTTACAGTCAATGTCCCAGACACCACCATCACCAGCAGGACATTCTCTGCAGCACAGCATAGGCTGGTGTAGCCTGGAGTAGAACACTTTTGCAGCGGCATGGTGTGGGTTGGGAAGCCTGGAGTGGGATACTGTTTTGGAGGCTTGGCAGGAACTCTCCAGAGTGGGACCCTCTCTTGGCGACAAGGCAGGAGCTGGTGCAGCCCAGAGTGGGACACTCTATTGGTGGACGTGTACAAGCTGGTTCAGCCAAGAGTGGGACACTATTGGCGAGATATGTGGGCTCGTGCAGCCGGAGTGGGATACTGTCTTGGTGACATAGTGTGGACTGGTGTAGCCTGGAGTGGGACACTCTTTGGTGACATGGTGTAGGCTGGTGCAACCCGGAGTGGGATTCTCTCTTAGCGACATGGTGTGAGCTGGTGCAGCCCAGAGTGGGACACTGTCATGGTGACATGGTGGGAGCTGGGATGCCCAGAGAGGGACAGTAGTAGTGGTATGTTATAATAGTGGAGAAAAAAAGCTGGATTCTCTTAAAGTTTTTTTTTCTATTCTAAGTTAATGTGAATGGCGCTCATGTACAAGCAACTTCACACACTTTTCACTGTATATATTGAATGCACACGACAATAAAGGATATTCATTTATGCATCACCCTCCCTGGATATGTCCTGTCCCACTAGCAGGACCGCCTGGCAGAGGTGGCAGCAGAGTGGAATACAGTAAAGAGGGAGTTGCCCTGGAACACTTCAACATTGACTCTGGATCTCATGAAGTCTTGTGGCTTCAGGTTAAACATGAGCAAGGAACCCTCCTGCTGATTACCATGTACCACCCTACCTGAGTTGATGAATCAACACTTGTTGAACTGAGGATGGCAAGGGCACAAAATGTACTCTGGTTGGGGGATTGCAATGTCCACCTCCAAGAGTGGCTTGGCAGCGGTACTATGAATCAAGATGTTTGGGTTCTAAAGCTATTAGACTGGGTCTGCAGCAGATGGTGAGGGAAGCAACAAGAGGGAAAAACATACTTTATCTCATCCTCACTAATCTGATAACTGCAGTTGTATCTATACTTGACAGTATTGGTAGGATTGATCACTGAACAATCTATGTGAAGATGAAGTTCTGCCTTCACATTGAGAACAGCCTCCATCGTGTTGTGTGGCACTATCACCATGCTAAATGGGACAGATTTCAAAAAGATCCAGCAACTCAAGACTGGGCATCTATGAGGTACTGCAGGCCATCATCAGCAACAGAATAGTACTGCAACACAATCTGCAATTTTGTGGCCTTGCATATCCCCCACTCGTTCATTACCATAAGGCCAGGGGATCAACCATGGTTCAATGAACAGTACAGGAGGGCAGGCCAGGAGCAGCACCAGGATATCTGAAGATGAGGTGTCAACCTGATGAAGCCACCAAACAGGACTATTTGCATGCCAAATAGCATGAGCAGCAAGTGAATTGGATTGAATTGAATTTATTGTCATGTGTACTGAGACACAGTGAAAAGCTTTGTCTTGCGTGCAATACGGGCAGATCTCAGAGTTAAGTAGCATAGATAAGTAAATAATAACAAAAACAAAGGTACAGGCAAATGTAACAAGTTTGTGAGTCCATTCAGTATTCTTAGAACTGTAGGGTAGAAACTGTTTTGAAACCGACTAGTGTGTATGTTCAGGCTTCTGACTCTTCTCCCCAGTAGTAGAGGTTGTAGAAAAACATTGCCAGGGTGGGATGGATCTTTGAGAATGCTGGCAGCCTTTCCTTGACAGCGGGCCTGTAAATGGAGTCTATAAATGGGAGGTTAGCCTTTGTGATTGTCCAGGCCATGTTCACCACTCTCTGTAACTGTCTCCAGTCTTGAATGGTACAGTTGCTATATCAGGTAGTGATGCATCCGGACAGAATGCTCTCGATGACGCACCTATAAAAGTTGGAAAGAGTATTCTCCATCATGCCAAATTTCCTCAGCTGCCTGAGGAAGAAGAGACATTGTTGAGCTTTTGTAACCAGTGCATCCACATGAAGAGTCCAAGAAAACTTGTTGTGGATGACCACTCCCAGGAGCTTGACACTCTCCACTCGTTCCAGTTCTTTAAAATAAATTACACAATTATGAACACTGATTGCTACTCATTCCATTTTTCCAGGTCTTCCACCTCTTGTCTGTAGTCTGTTTCGTTGCCATCTGAGATTCGACCGACTATGGTGATATCATCAGCAAACTTGTAAATGGCATAAGTCTGGTATTTAGCAATGCAGTCATGGGTATACAGTGAGTACAATAGGGGACTTAGTACGCACCCCTGGGGGGCTCCAGTGTTGAGTGTTAATGAGGATGAAATATTGTCCCCAATCTTCACTGATTGTGGCCTGGGGGTCAGGAAACTGAGAATCCAGTTGCAGAGAGTGGGGCTTAGTCTGAGATCACTAAGTTTAGTAATCAGTCTCGAGGGGATAATAGTGACAGACAAAGCTAAACAATCCCAGCACCAGATCTAAGTTCTGCAGTCCTGCCAAATCCATTTATGAATGGTGGTGGACAATTAAACAACTCACTGGAGGAGGAAACTCCACAAATATCCCAATTCTCAATGATGGAAGGGCCGAGCACTTCAGTGCAAAAAATAAGGTTGAAGCTTTTGCAGCAATCTGTAACCTGAAGTGCCGAGTGGATGATCCATCTTGGCTTTTCCAATGGACCCAGCATTACAGATACCAGTCTTCAGCCAATTCAATCTATGTGATAGCAAGAAACAGCTGGAGACATTGAATACTGCAAGGGCTACAGGCCCTGACAACATTGTAGCAATAGTACTAAAGACATGTGCCCCAGAACTTGCCATTCCCCAAGAGAAGTTGTTCCAGTACAGTTACCTGACAATGTGGAAAATTGCCGAGGTATGTCCTGTCCATAAAAAGCTGGACAAATCCAACCCATCCAATTACTGCCCCATCAGTCTACTCTCGATCATCAGTAAAGAGATGGGAGGTGTCATTGACAGTGGTATCAAGCAACACCTGCTCAGCAATAACCTGCTCAGTGACACCAAGTTTGGGTTCTGCCAGGGCCACTCAGCTCCTGACCTCATTACAGCCTTGGTTCAAGCATGGACACTGTCTTGGTGACATAGTGTGGACTGGTGTAGCCTGGAGTGGGTTTCTTTTTACCTAGACTCCGCCCTTACGTTTCTCACTAGCTTTCATTTCTATTATCTTCTTCCTATTTTTTTCTTATGTTTTTCTGAATTCCAAATCCCTTACAATCCTCAGGCTTGCCTTTTCCTTCTGGCAATTTTAAGCTATTTCATACGATCGAATGCAGTGCTTAACTTCTTTTGTTAGCCACAATTGATCCTCTCCAGTTGAGATTTTGGATTGTAGACGAATACTTGTTGTAAAGTACAGACTATATGATACTTCTTTCAATACTAATTATTGTCAGACTACTGTCAAATCTTTAATATATTTTACCCATCCACCATAGCCAATTGGTCCTTCTTTTCCTCAGTTATAAAACCATAATTTCAGAATAAATTACATTACATTCAAACTTAATGAAAAGTTAAAGAAACTTAAAGAAAATATTAAGCTTAAGGAATCTAAGCTGCACAAATCATGAAAATCATGGGCACGAAGCAGATACTTCCACTGCAGACACTTTGTACTTCTGCCACCTTTTCAGGCAGGATATACCCGATCATTGTTACTTAAGTTTAAAATAAACTCTTCATCATTTCCTTTTTCTGTTTCCAATTACCATTAAGCTGTGAGCTGAGATTAGCAATGCTCTGTTAGTGGAAAAAAGTTTCTCCTTACACACTCAAGCAAAATCCCTCATCATTTGAATATCGTTATTAAACCTTCCATAACTGCCTTTGCACCAAAGGAAACAATCCCACTTTTTCCTGTCTCTCCACATAACTGAATTCTCATCCCTGACATCTTGTGCTGAATGTGCTTTGTCTACTTTAGCTTGATATTCTTTCTAAGGGACATTGTCCAGAATGGAAAATAGTACCCCGGCTGTGTTCTAACCAGTCATTTGTAAAGATTTACTATTACTTTCTTGCATTTTCACTCTGTGCTCTATTAATCAAGTCAATCCCATATGCTTTTACTTTAACAGCTTGATCAAATTGCCACCTTGAAAGATATGACTACACAATCTCCCAAAATCCAAACTAAAGGCCACAATAATTCTAATGTATTCCTCTGACTTGTCAAGATCAGTGAATACATTTTCACATGACATCTCCTACCTTGTGCAACACAATATATTTAATGATCCTCAATGTTCTATGCCCCATTACTTAGCTATTCCCTAACATTCAAGTTTCTTTCCTAACATCCAGATACTCCACCTCATCCTTACACATTGCTGCTTGCTTGATACCACCTCTCGCTGGCTCTTTACAATTCAAGCTATTCAGCTATGGCTGGCACATTTTCCAAAAATGTGCAATTTAACCATGGACATTCTGCTATCTCTCATACAAAGTAGGACAATACTCAATAAAAGGGCCCAGAGCAGAACTGGAGGAGCCTTACAGAGTCTGATTGATCTCTTCATCAGATGACTAGTTACAGAAGGAAACATTAAGATGAATAGCATTGCTTATTCCTCTTCATAACTCCAGTATACCCTCATTTTGCTGTCTGGCGTATTCAGCAAGATGCTGATGGTGCAACCACAGACCTCTTGCTTCCTACTCCAATCCCATTCCCTTCTAACAACATTCACCTTCTACATTTCTTCTTTCAGATATCCAAGATGTGCTGCCTGCACAATCTCAGAACCAAAAGAGGAAGGAAAAGAGCAACACAGTAGTGATGAAAAGGACCTGATACTTGATCTATTCTTTGCAGCCATAAGATCAGACACTGCTATTACTCTTTCTTAGAGGCTAGCATGGAAGTGTAAACAGCATATCAATGAGCTAGCCAATGGTAAAGGTTATTCATTTGCTAGTACTTGACAAATGCAATCTGGGAGACAATACTGCTGCTGAGGACTCAGATGAAAACTGAGTGGCATGTAGGAGAGTTCTGAATGAGCAGAGGGCTGAATGCATTGACTGACCTGATGGACAATCTATTACTGTCAAGAAACATGGATGATTCCAACTCCAACTTGGTAGAGGGTGGGCTTCATAATTTGTGTTCCATCGGTCTTGCTACAGACCCAGTGGCACCATCACTCTTGCATCCATGCCTATTATGGCTTTTCTGTGGATAGGTCAACTTTTCTGTATGCTGTAAGAATGCAGCCACACTCTCTGGGAAGTGGACCAAAATATCTACTCCAAATTACATTCGGGAACTTGACAATAGAAGTTCCATAATTGTTATTCACCTGTAATCAGGGGCCTGGCTTTTTAAATAATGCTATTGCAAAGTTTATTTTTTGATTTTACATTTCTTTCAGGAATTAACAAGATAGGCAGTGCCTCGACCTGTGTTATTCAAATTTGCAATTCTAGCATTGTATCAACCACATAACTTAGGATGGTGTCAATTTTTGGTTTTCCTGACACAAACAGAAGCTACAGCTGCTGTATCAATGAAGAATTATGCTGGGGAAACAAGGTAGGCCTGCACTGTTCAACTAAGCATGGTGTTATATGAATGAATTTCACTGAAGGCTTGACACAATAAATGAACTTCAGTGTAAGCTGCACAGTAAATATTCACTTTCTGATGCTACAAGTTGGACAATGTCTATTCACGTGGAACATGATTAAAGGGAACTGGTCTGAAACAGGAGATCTATTAATTACAATATCTTTGAAAAGGCCATTTTGTATTTCTTTGTCTATAAAAATATTAATGTATTAGGAAGAGAGAAAACTGCGGATCCCTCTCCTGTGCATTGAACTAATCTTGATACATTTTACTTCCCTTCACTCTCAGGTTGCACAATTAAACAGCCTATGTAAAGGATCTTGCAATCCAAGGATTTGAGACCCTCAGGATGAATTATATGGGAGGGGTGGAACACATTGCTCCCCGCCTCCCCCCAGGTCAAAGGGTTTGTCTTAGCTGATGGATTTGAGAAAAGGATAATACTTTGGGTGTGACCTTAACAAGCTGGTAGAGCTTTGTCCCTCAGGGAAAGGAAGACTGCCTTGAGAGCTGCTGGACAATGAGATTGGACAATAGTTGAATAGGCCCAGCAGAACCTGAACCCAGTAATGGGTGGAGCCATATCTGCAAGCAGTCCTGAAGAGTAGATCATGGATGCCAGATGCATAGGTGACTGCCGGGTAGTTTGGTTAAGGAAGGTCTGAGGAATCTTGAGAAAAGGGGTGGAGTATGGCATTCTGGATACACAGGGCACCTCCCCCATTTTCCAAGGCCTCCATTGTTCTGTATTCACATAGTAGTGGCAGAAACAGGCCACTGACCTAGTTAAGGTCCTTAATAGATCTAGGAGTGGCTGATGTTTACAAACTGTCCGTATTATGAGGGCAGCTCGGTGGTTGACAGGAAAGCAGTGGGCTAGATATCTGTTCTATTTTACATGCTTATGTGCTTGTCAGGTATAATGACCTTCTTAAAAGTATTTTGTTTTTGTAACTTTCCATTGAGATCAATTCGTACACCATTGCAGTTCAGTAGCTGGATAAGTGGGGGAGTATCCTTCCTGACGTGCTTCTGTGGTCACCTACAAGTGCACACACATTTCCACATCTGATATGAGCTATATTTCTTGAGACGTTGTCAACCTTAGGTGAGAAGATTTCCTGTAGTGCAACATATATTGTTTGTCAACTGTGGTAGACCAAGGTGACAAAAATATTTCTTGATGCATTTCCTATTTCAGTGCAACCCTTAGCAAAATCTGAATACTTCCATCAAATAATTGTTAAGTAACCCAGTGCTTATTTAAATAATGAGATGTTTGTGAGGAGCATAGGCAATGTTAGGAACAGGGAAGACAATTTTACCTAATAAATTCCCCTCATGGTTTGGGACTTTACCTTTCCATTAATCCTTTAAACACTTTCTCTAAAAATATATATAGTTGTCTTCTGAACTCACTAAATTTATTTTCTTCAAATGTACATTAAAGAAAAAAGTAACTTGCACCTTTATAGGATTTTTCACAATTTCAAGATATCCCAAATTGATTCGCATCTAATCAAGTACCTCTAAACTGTGACTGTTGTTGTATTAGAGGGAAACGCAGCAGCTAATATTGTCCAGCAAAGTTCCATCATTAGAATTATGATAAATGATGTTTTAATATTTACCGAGATACTGTGAGAAATCCTCTGCTTTTCTTTGAGTAATGACATGGGGATCTTTTACAGTTAGGATCTAAGATTCTGTGATCTAACTGATTGAACTGATGAGACTTCAGTGTAAAACTGCCAGTGTAAATTCTTCCTCATTACTCCACTTCAGCTTAAATTATGTGTTCAGATCTCTGGAGGAGTACCTCAACCTTCTGATTCACACTGCAGACTATTATGAAGATCAAAGACTACTATTATACCATATTCAATTATTGTCATTTTATACATGATCAAAATCATTAAGTGCATCTTCACATCAGTTGTTTTTAGTTGAAAGGATTTATTATTGTCACATGTACCTAAGCACAGTGTAAAGTTTTGTTTTGTGTACAATACAGGCAGGTCATAACATACAGGAACACAGATCATAGGGTGTTTGAACAGAGCGAGACATACAGAGTTATGGCTGCACAGGAGGTGTACAAAAGCAAGATCAAAATTAGATTTGAAATTTGAGAGGTCCACTCAGCAATCTAATAACAACAGGGGAGAAACTGTCCTTGAACCTGTTGGTATGTGTGTTTAATCTTTTGTATCTTCTTTTGATGGAAGATGTTGAAAGGCATTGTTACTGATGTGAGAGGGATCTCTGATGATGTTGGCTGCTTTTCCACAACAGTAAGAAATATAGATGGAGTCAATGGATGGGAGGTTGGCTTGCATGATGGTCTGAGCTGTGTTCACAACTTTCTGTAATTTTTTACTGTGCTGGGCAGAGCAGTTGCCGTACCAAGCCATGATACACCCAGGTAGTATGCTTTCTCTGGTGTGTCTATAGATTTTGGTGAATGTCCTTATGAACATGCTGAATTCCTTAGCCTCCTCACGAAGAGAGGTGTTGTTCTGCCTTTTGACCGTCGCATCTACATGGGTGGTCTAGGACACATTGTTTGTTATCGTCATTCCCAAGTACTTTGATGCTCTCAACCCTTTCCATTTCAGCTCCACTGATGGAGATAGGGGCGTGTCGCACTCCTTTCTTCCAGTAGTCATTGATCAGCTCTTTTGTTTTGCTGACATTGAGGAAGAGATCATTATTTTTCCACCACAACATTAAACATTTTACCTCCTTCCTGTATTGTGTCTCATCATTATTTGTTATCCAGCCTACAACAGTGGTATCACCAGCAGCATTTGGATGAAATTTGGCCTCATAGTTATGAGTGTACAGGGTGTACAGTAGGGAACTGAGTACACATCCTTGCGGGACGGCAGTGTTAAGAATTATCTTGGAGGAGGTACTTTTGTCTATCTTAACTGATGATCACATCTCATATCATGTGGTTTTCATTGCTCAATGCACTATTAAATACACTGCAACCTAAAATTCAGAGATCAAGCATGACACAACTGCATTCAGGACTCATATTTAACATACTAGCTCATCTACTGTGATTTCAACTTCATATCTACCTCTTGCTGCTTCACAGACTACTTTACTATGGCAGGCATATAATCTGTCTCTCAATAGGTGACTTCTTCATAACTGCTTGTAATATAAATCCACTTGCAACTGAGTTGATTACCTCCATCCTCTTTCCTTTGGTGTATTCTTTAAAGGAATGAGATCTTCTGATGAAACACCTTCATGGATATCCTATGACTTATAGTGTGTGTGTGATGGCCCTGAAGACAAAAACAAAACTGATACCTCACAGTCTTAACAATCGCCATTGTTACAACCAAGGCTTGAAAATAGTCACCCTAGTCTTATTACTCCATGGGTCATAACATAAAATAAAAAATAAATAAGATGTAAAATAATCCCAAATGTCTCATTATCTCACTTTCATTTTAGATGTAGGGAAATCCATTAACACTTGTAATTTTGCTGTTCTTGGCAGCACTTGTTGTTGCCCTACTGTATGCTGTGGGTAGATTACTCATGCCTTGCAAATTTTGGCTAGGTTTAACACAAACACAGCTGAATGAAAGTTCCTAAACAAACTTTTCAGTTGATCCAATTCGTCCTGCAAAATATTGCTGCACACCAATACATTATCAAAGGCTGGTACAGTGGCTCAGCGGTAAGCATTACTGCCTCACAGCACCAGAGGCCTAGGTTTGATTCCAGTCTTGGGCGACTGTCTGTGTGGAACTTGCACATTCTCCCCGTGTCTACATGAGTTTCCTCCCGGTGCTCGAGTTTCCTCTCACAATCTAAAAATGAGCAGGTTAGGTGGATTGGCCATGCTAAATTGCACATAATGTCCACAGATGTGGAGGATAAGTCAATAAGCCATGGGAAATTCAGGGCTACGGGGATTGGATAGGGAGGTGGGTCTTGGTAGGATGCTTTTCAGAGGGCTGATTGTGGACTCAATAGGCCAAATGGCCTGCTTTCACACTGTAGGGATTATATGCTTCTTGGTTCATTAGTCTATGGAAAGGTGTTAGAACAATTTTAGTCCAAACAGCATCCCTTGGCATAGAAAGACCATCTGCTGTCATAAAGACCGATATATCTTTATCTCTGACTATTACAGGAACTTGCCAGTACAGTCAATTCTGCATAACACGTGTTTCTTCAACGTGAATTGGCTTAAACATGATCAAAGTACTTAGACTGTTATTTGAAGAACGTGAACCTTCCTTACGTGTATTGGCTATAATGCAACTCTGACCCCATTAGTCTAAATGGTATGGCTAGTGCATGATTTTCTTATAACTCGAGATCACACGAGAAAAGAACTATAGTGTTATATCTGAACCGATCGAACTCTTTTAACAAATTTTGCTAAGAATCTTGGCACTGCCAACTCTATCAATATGTCTTCAAAGCAAGGACTTGGTTACAAGTCTACATTTGTTACTGCATTGACTTTTTTGTGGTCAATGTGGAGTCGAGCTGAACCAACAAGCTTGGTTTCTTATACTAGTGGGGATCTCCAGCTCTTTTGATTGGATTCAATTAAAAATAATTCCAAAATGTATTAGATGCCTGCTTTCACCCTAGGTCTGTTTATCTAGACCTAAGTGATAAGGATGTGGATTTATATAAGAGGATTCTCCTACATTCTCATTATGGCTAAAGTTGTACACCCAAGTTTGTCCCTCCAAACTTCTTTAAATTTGGTCACCATTGTCATGTCTTTTCATACTTCTGCACTTAAATATGAAAGCATGATGTTTAACCTCCCTAACTGTTCAGTATTAGCTAATTAGAAAATCAATGATTAATTTTCAGAATTGCTTAGTTCTCTTTCTGCCTCATTGTCACCACCCCTTTCATCCTCCCCTGTCCTTACTACCTGATACATTTGCATTAGCTTATCCTCCTCCTCACTGTGTTGATGCTTCAACATATTGATGAGACACCGCTGAATCTTTATCTGGTGATATGAGGTTTCAATTAAATAATTTATATCATCAATCCTTTTGACCAGGGCAAGTGCTGCTCCTACAGAGGCCCACAATTGATCTGAACAAAGTGGTTTCATCCACATCCCAAGCACAGCAGCCCCACCCACTCAAATGACATAAAGAAAACCTCCACATTTTTCACTCAAAGTTTGGTCACATCTCATCTAAACTACAAAGTTTAACATTTCTATGCTGGACCTCAAATCATGATTCAGATTTTTCCCAACAATATCTGTCATCTCCAGTCTGCACTACATAATTTTAAGATTATTTTTGTGTTCTCTTGCCTTATCTCTTCTTGCAGTTCTAATTCTAATTTACTAAATTTCCATTTTTTTCAATTCCATTTTCCTTTCTTTATCTTTCTCTTCCCTTTTCTTGTCATTTTATGCTTTTTCTTTGTCTATTCTTCCCTTTGGAATTCTAGTTTTCACTCTCCTGTATTACTCAAACTGCTTTAACTATGTTAAAAATCACACAACACCAGGTTATAGTCCAACAGGTTTAACTGGAAGCACATTAGCTTTCAGAGTCCAACTCCTTCATCAGGTGATTGCGGAGGACACAATTGTCAGGCACAGAATTTATAGTAAAAGTTTACAGTATGATGTAACTGAAATTATACATTGAAAAATACCTTGATTGTCTGTTGAGTCTTTCATCTGTTTGACATAGTTTGCTCAGGAAATACAATCTGGAGATCTTTTTTACTCTTTCAAAAGAATAATTAGCTTGTTGATCTCAACAAGAGAGTTCACTTTTCAGAAATGAGAGATCAGCTGGGCAAATTTTTCTTAGCAAGTTTTCCACAAACCCAGCTTGCTCTTTCCAGGTTTCCCTCCAACTAACCAGATAAAATACACTTCTCCAACCGAGTCACTATTGAAATAACGCCAGCATTGGTTCTACAGCAAAGCAAGTAGTTATTACCAGTCATGAGATTTCTGAGAAGACTTGTATAAATAGAATCTCCAATGTCCATGGTGAATATTCAACAAACTCTTTTAAAGAAACAACTCTGCAAATTTCCACAAGACATGAAATGAATCAATTTTTCACAACTTTTCAAAAATTAAATGCTCCAAATGTTTAAAATATGAAGCAGCAATGTAACACCATGTCCATCTTTCACTCAACTGCAGTAAAATCCTAATGCTATGTTCTCATCTTATTGAAAGTTCTCTGTAAACTAAATGTATTGCACAATGGCACCCCAATGCTCTGTGCATCATTTGTTTAAGACAGTGCATCTTAGTCCCAATGCTATGTGTGTGTGTCTCCGTCAGAGACCTGTACCAGAATGTAGAACAAAGAACATTACAGCGCAGGAACAGACCCTTAGGCTCTCCAAGCCTACACCGATCCGTAACCTCTATCTAAATCTGCCATCTATTTCCTAAGGATCTGTATCTCTTTGCTCCATTCATGTATCTGTCTCAATACATCTTAAATGATGCTATCATTTCTGCCCCATCACCACCACTGGCAATGTATTCCAGGCACCCACCACCCTCTGCGTAAAATATTAGATTAGATTTCCTACAATGTGGAAACAGGCCCTTTGGCCCAACACGTCCACACCGACCCTCCGAAGAGTAACCCACCCAGACCCATTTCCCATGTTTACCCCTGACTAATGCACCTAATTCTATGGGCAATTTCGCATGGCCAATTCACCTACCCTGCACATTTTTGGACTGGGGGACGAAACCGGAGCACCCGGAGGAAATCCACGCAGACACAGGGAGAATGTGCAAACTCCACACAGACAGTCACCCGAGGGTGGAATTGAACCTGGGTCCCTGGCGCTGTGAGACAGCAGTGCTAACTACTGAGCCACCATGCCCCATATATTTCCCTAAATTCTTCCCCTCTCACTTTGAACTCGTGGCTCCTAGTAACTGAGTCCTCCACTCTGGGAAAAAGTTTCTTGCTATCCACCCTGTCTACACCTCTCATGATTTTGTAGGCCTCAATCAGGTCCCCCCTCAACTACCTTCTTTTCAATGAAAATAATCTTAGCCTACTCAACCTCTCGTCATAGCTAACACCCTCCATACCAGGCAACATCCTGGTGAACTTCCTCTGCACCTTCTCCAAAGCATCCACATCTTTTTGGTCATGTGGCAACCAGAACCGTACGCAAAATTCCAAAGGTGGCCGAACCAAAGTTTTATACAATTGTGACATGACCTGCCAACTCTTGTACTCAATACCCTGTCTGATGAAGGAAAGCATGCCGTATGCCTTCTTGACCACTCTACTGACCTGTGTTGCCGCCTTCATGAAACAATGGACCTGAACACCCAGATCTCTCTGTACATTAATTTTCCACAGGACTTTTCCATTTACTGTATAGTTCGTTCTGGAAATTGCATCTTCCAAAATGCATCATCTTGCATTTGTCTGGATTACAGTATGTACTGTAATAATGGTAATACCACATTAAAAGGTTTTTAAAACACCTGTTGCTGTCTTATTCCATTGTCATTCTGCATAGATCCCCTGTTTACTGTATCAACTAAGTGTTAAGAACTAGCACATGGTTCAATCTGCTTTTAAAATTGCTTTGCTGCAGGATGGATGCATAGTATTCACACATTATATCAAACGCCAAACTGAATGCATTGGTGTGACTTTCTCTTTCTCTTTGGTTTAAAAATAATTATTTATTGAATAAAAATGCAAGCACATGTAAATAATAGTCAGAAGAAAAGAACAATTGACTATTTACTTTTGCTGAAAAACGTTCCTGTCCAAAAACAGAAATAAATGTTAACATTTTCTTGAGTGGAATTTCCATATCTGCATAATGGAAATTCCGCTGACTAAAGAAGGAGCGTTGGAACAAGTGACTACGTTAAAGTTGCTTTATAACTGCAAGTTGTTGATGTTGATAAAGGAAATATGTGAGAAGTAACTCAAACGTGAAATGAAATCTGTGGGCATGTAATAGAGCAGCTGCACCCAATTCCCTAATTCACAGAGTCAATACTGACAAAGTTGCAACATGGCCTGTGGGGTGGGTATGAGGAGGGTTGTCCTGTTGGTTTTCATAATATCCTTGCCAAGGGATAGAAGTGCAGCAAACTTGGAGTGAGCATTGTAAATACATAATAAGGACTGATTTGACCTTTAGTTTAATTCAGATCAAATTACAATATATCCCACAACTCTCCCTAATGAAATTGGACCAGGGTTCAAAGGGACTGATCTTATGTAGCAATCTAATTTGGAAGGGCTTTTGTAGTACAGTGTTAGTGTCCCTGTCTCTGAGCAAGGAGGCCTGGATTCAAGTTCCACCTGCTCCAGAGAAATGTTATATCATATAAGCATGTTGATTAGAAACTATCTGCAACTTTGCTTGTCTGTTATCAGTCAATTGTTCTCTTTTATCCTACATCATGCAAAAGGAGGTAATCAATTGTATCATTCTTGCATGTATAGCAAAAGCAGAAACATGGGAACACCCCCACCTGCAAGATCCCCTCCAAGCCACTCACCATCCTGACTTTGAAATATATCACTGTTCCTTCACTGTTGCTGGATCAAAGTCCTGGAATTCCCTCATGGCATTGTGGGTTAATCCACAGCAGGTGGACTACAGCGGTTCAAGAAGGCAGATCACCACCAACTTCTCAAGGGCAACCAGGAACAGGTAATAAATGCTTGTCAGCCAGCTACAACGACATCACACAAAAGAGTTAAAAAAGGATTGTAATGTTGTGATAATTGACACCCTTTCTTCATAGATAATGGATGGGCAGTTGAAATCTCTTGCATGCACTTCCTGCACCACATGAAAACTTCGGGATATTTCATAGAAGTTTACAGCACAGAAAAAGGCCCTTCAGCCCATCAAGTTTTAGCTGATTAAGGACAACCACTTAACTTTCCTAATCTAATTTTCTGACACTGAGCCTATAGCCTTATATACCTTGGCATCAAAAGTGCACATTCAAATACTTCTTAAATGTTTTGAGGGTTTCTGCCTTTACCATCCATACAGGCAGTGAATTCTAGGTTCCCACCACCTTCTGGGTGAAAATATTTTTCCTTACATCCCTTCTAAACTTCCTGTCCCTTATCTTAAATCTGTGCCCCAGGTTATTGATCCCTCTACTAAGGTGAATGATTTCTTTCTGTCCAGCCTACCTATGCCCCTCCTAATTTTATGCATCTCAGTCAAGACCCCATGAGTCTTCTCTGCTTCAGTCTATCCAATTTCTCTTCATAACTAAAACTCTTCAGCCCAGACAACATCCTAGTAAATCTCCTCTGCACCTTCACCAGTGCAATTACATCCGTCCAATAATGTTGATTCCAGAACTGCACACAATATTCCACCTATGGCCTAACCAACATTTCATAGTTCAATATACCCAGCAGTTCAAGCAGCACCTCCCTGCTCTTAAACTCTATGCTTCAACTACTAAAAGCAGGACTTCCATATGCCTTCCTAACCATTTTATCTGCCAGTCCTCCTACTTTAAAGGTGTTGGTGGACACGCACACCAAGGTCCCTCTGATCCTTGGTGCTTTCTAGGGTCCTACTCCTCACCATGTTCTCCCTTGTGTAACTTGCCGAAGTACATGACCTTCCACTTATATGGATTATATTCTATTTACCATTGATCAGCCCATCTGACCAGCCTGTCTATATTCTCTTGTAATCTAAAGCTATTCTCAATGTTTACCACCCCACCAACTTCTGTATTATCCATGAATTTATTGGTTTGCCCTCCTGCATTCAAGTCTAAGAAATGTATATATGCCACAAGCAGCAGTGATTCCTGCAGAGCCCCTCAGAATGCAGACTTCCAGTCACAAAAACATTTCCTGACCATCACCTTGTGCTTCCTGCCACTCAGGCAATTTTGGATTCAATTAGCCAAATTTCCTTGGATCCCATGGGCTCTTAACTTTGCTGGAATCCAAGTAGACTACATCAGATGCATTGCTCTCATCTACACACCTGGTCACCTCTTTGAAAAATTCAGTCAAGTTGGTCAAACATAACCTTCCTTTAACAAAACCATGCAGATTGTTCTTGATTAATTTCTGCCTCCAAGCACAGATTAATTCTGTCCTTCAGAATTGCTTCCAATAGTTTCCCCACCACTAAGTGAAACTGACTGGCCTATAGTTTCCTGATTTACGTCTTCCTTCTTGAATAATGGTATTGCATTGTCTGTCCTTTAGTCCTCTGGCACCTCTCCTGTGGCCAGAGAAAAACTGAAAATTATTGCTGATGCCCCTGCTATTTTATCCCTTGCTTGGAATATATTTCATCTGTTGAAACTTTATTGCTGGAACAGCACAGCAGGTCAGGCAGCATCCAGGGAACAGGAGATTCGACGTTTCGGGCACAGGCCCCCTCACTCCTGGGTATCTCATATGCTGTATCTAAACCACCCTGAAACCCTCGATTTGATGTCAGTCTGTCCCTCACTCTTGGGTATCTCATATGCTGTATATAAACCAGTGCCCGAAACATCGAATCTCCTGTTCCCTGTATGCTGCCTGACCTGCTGTGCTGTTCCAGCAATAAAGTTTCAACTTTGATCTCCAGCATCTGCAGACCTCACTTTCTCCTCATATATTTCATCTGGCCCTGGAGATTTATCTACTTTTACGCTTGGCAGATCACTAAGAACCACCTCTCTGTCGAGTAATGTCTTTAATTACATCGCAGTCCTTCTCCCTGATTTCTATACCCACATCATCACTCTCACTAGTGAACATCAATACAAAATACTAATTTAATACCCTATCTACATCCTCTGCGTCCACGCACAGATTACCATGTAGGTAATAATGGGCCCAACTCTTTAGTTATCTCTAGTTATCCTTTTACCTTTAATGTACTTTAAAATAACTTAGAATCCTCCTTTATTTTACTTGCTATTTTCTTTTCATGCCCCCTTTTTGTATTCCTAATTTCTTTTTTAAGATCCCTTTGCTCTTCTAGAGCTTCTGCTGTTTTGTGCCTTCTTGAATGTCTCTTACTGCTTTGATACAGAAGTATCTAAGAGTATCTGCTCCCTATCCACTCTGGCAAAATCATATCTTTCATGTTTCTAGATGGGGCCAAACATGTATGAAGTGTCCTCCTGTTTGATATCAAGGTCGACAGTGTGGTGCTGAAAAAGTACAGCAGGTCAGACAGCATCCGAGGAGCAAGAGAATCAATGTTTTGGGCATAAGCCCTTCATCAGGAATGAGGCTTGTGGGTCCAGGCTGAGAGATAAATGGGAGAGGGGGTGGGGTTGGGAGTAGATAGCTGGGAAAGTGCTTGGTGGATGAAGATGAGGGAGAAGGTGATAGGTCAGAGGGAGGAGAGAATTAGGGAGAATCAGAAGACATTTTATACATATATTAGGAGCAAGAGGCGAGCTAAGGAAAGGGTGAGTCCACTCATGGACAAAGGAGAGAGCTTGTGCATGGAATCACAGAAAGTGGGTGAGGTTTTTTATAAATACTTTGAATCAGTTTTCACCAAGGAGAAGAACATGGATGATGGTAAAATTAGAGAGGGGGTTATTGATATTCTACAGCATGTGAAAATTAAGGAGGAAACAGGTGTTTTCAAACCATGAAATCAGATAAGTCCCCAAGACCTGATTGGATCTATCCCAGGATATTAAGGGAGGGGATGATTGAGGCCAAATCACTATAAACGAGTTCCAGGAACACTGGAGAATTATTCCTTTGCTTATGAGGGTAACAAGGATAATCCAGGAAATCATAAGTTGGTGAGCCTTATATCAGTGTGAGGGAAATTATTGGACAACGCTCTTAGGGACAGAATTTACTTGCATCAGAAAGCCTGCTCCTACACACACCCACTCAGTGAAGTCTGAAACATCCCTGCCTGGTAGCTTTTCTGTGAACTTCATAGGCTTCACATCTGCTCAAGTCCCCACCCAACCTGTCTATATGAGTCTGTAGCTCTCCACCATCCCCAGCACCTGGCACAAGAGGTGACCATGCCATACATTGCTGCCATCCTCATTGAAGTTCCTCACTGTGGACAAACCTCCCTCCTTCCTGCAGCACCCCCTTTTCATCCAAACTTTACTGTATTTCCACTTCAAATACTATTAACCCCCTCCACAGTTATCACCACCCTTTCCCTCTGGTCTGTAGCCCCAATTCCAAAGTAAAGGTTCTCAAAACGCCTTCCTGTGGTAGCAGTCTGCCCCCACTGCCCCCTGCTTTATCCCTCCTTTCCTCTTACTTTCTGTGGGCAGATCCAACAGACTGACCATGGCCTTGAGTGGCATAATTGAACAGTCCAACTTGAGAAGTGCATTAACCTTTGGTTGATACCTAGATATCTCCTGACCATGTTAGCCTTATCATTCCCCTTCCCCCAAGATGGTCATTAAGGAGCCATAGGACTGACAATGACCCACTCCCCAGACAGAGGCACACAGCCCCTGACCAAAATCACCTTGACTGTGGCCTATCTGATAGACTGGTATCAAAGGTTGTCCTTGATAGTTTTGTGAGACCCCTGACTGTCAGGGACATCCATGGACTTTAGTGAGGGATTTTCCCCTCGCAGTTTGAGATATGGTGCCTGCTTGATGCACATACAGAGTGTTTGCTACATAGGCTGCTGGCATATTGTGCAGGTATGAGATTGGCACAGCACAGTGTCATATAACAAGATATATGCCCCCTTGACTGAGGACTGCTGACCAGCAAGGCAAGCTGCCTGGATGTTCAACTGTGTGAAATGGCATGGTAAGCAGAAGGGTTCAAATCCCATGAAAGCAACAGATCAAATATAAATTCAATTATAAAGTCTGGAACTGAATGTTGGTAAAGGTGATTCTAAACTATTTTCAAATGTTGTAAAAACCCATCTAGTTTACTAAGGTCCTTTTGAGAAGGAAATCTGTCATCCTTACCTGGCCTGACCTACTTGTTACTCCTAACCTACAGCAACATAGATGACTCTTATCTGCCTTTGAAATGGCTAAGCAAAGCACACAGTTCAAGGTTAATTGGGCAAGAAATGTTGGCTTTGCCAGTAATATCCACACCCCATTTAAAAATAAAGAAATAAAGTACTGCCGCTAGCTTACAGTTAGGTAACTGGATGAATGAATCAACATTATCTGGGTGCTGCATCGTGTACAAATTAACAGTGCAACTCGTTGACTTCTAGATAAATGGATGGATGAATTGGAATTATACAAATATAATACAAGAAAAATTGTATACATAAGAAAATAGACCACATGTAGATCAACCCACAAACTGGTAGACATAAAGCCTCAGAAACCCAGCATGAAATGATATGTTAAATTGTTATATTTATATTTAACAAACTGCATAGAAATAGGTGACTGCTAGGGCAGCATGTTGGCTCAGTGGTAGTACCGCTGCCTCGCAGCGCCAGGGATCAGGGTTTGAATCCAGCCTCGGGCGACTGTCTGCGTGGAGTTTGCACATTCTCCCATGTCTGTGTGGGTTTGCTCCGGTTTCCTCCCACAGTCCAAAAATGTGCAGGTCAGGTGAATTGGCCATGCTAAATTGCCCAAAACGAATGATAGGTGCATTAGTTGGGGAATGGGTCTGGGTGAGTTGCTCTTCGGAGGGTCGGTGTGGACTCGTTGGGCCAAAGGGCCTGTTTCCACACTGTAGAGAGTCAAATCTAATCTAATCTAATTATGCAGTTTCCTCAAAAAATATTGCTTCAGCTTAGCTGAAGGCTTAATCTCTACACAGTAATGATGAAATTCCAAGTCAAATTGGTCTAGTGTTTAATTACAACATAGAAATCTCATATATGGAACTCTTCCTGCAATCACAGCTGCCTATAAACCAGTGATCGAGCAGTACAGGATTTGCACCCACAATGCTCTGCCACCTACTGTTTTGTCCATGTGCCTTCATCCATTGTTCCACACGCTTTGTACACTAAGGTAATAGGCTACCTCATGCTATTCGCGAAATAGACTGAACTGGGTTAAGGTTTTCACATGATGTAGTCAGTTTGGCTGGTGATCTCTGCCTAGTAACTTCACCTATGTGCGAAATGAAAATTTTCTACACTTTTCTACAGCTGCTGTTACCATTTACAGGTACTTATTGAACTGAAGCGCTGTTTGTAATTGGGTGGGCATTAAACTTGAAGTTAGAGTTGCAGAAAACTATAGCGGAGATATTTATCGTGAAAAGTAACATTGCCAGTCACGATATGAATCAATTCTCTATAATTTAATTATTTCTCCACTGAGTTTTTAGTTACCACTGTTTTTTCAAACTAAAATAGGAGCTTTACAATTTTGCCTATATCAGCTGCATTTAATATATTTACAAATATATATAAACTTTGTTTTTACTGATGTCTAAAGGAACTCCCACCCGGTTTTAATTGCCATTGTTTAATTTAATTGTGCAGCATGCCAAACCGTCTCTATGCTGATAAATGTAACTAAAATCTGTGGAAAACGTACTTAAACTTTCCAAAACAAATTTTGTACCCGTTTGATTTCACTGGTGTTTAAATCACTTGTTCATGTGCCGCTCGTGAGGCCAGAGTTGATGTTCCTCAATTCACTTTTCATACAGTATTGTTTTGTATCACTATAACATTTTTGTTGTAACATGGCATAATGTTTTCAGTTAGTAAGGTGGTTACAGACAATAATATCCTCCATTCTATATTATTTTGCTCTATATAAGTTTATTTTGTAAATAGATCTGCTTACTTGACCATTTCCCATATATTTCATTACCAGTGATGTTCTTATAATCACACACATTCGGCAACTTTGTGACCGTCTCTGACTTCTTAACACAATGTACAAAATTTCTCTGGTTTACTTTTAAACCCCTGTCGGAGCATCTTCAAAATTATGACCGAACAAGATTGAAAATATATATAATATTTTGCATAAGAAACATAAGACACATTACTGTGAATACAGAAAAAAAACTCCTCTATTTGAACAAAGGGATTAAGTGAGTTAACTAGCCCTATAACTGTAGTCCAGGCTTTTCATATATTCACATTCATTGCTAATAATGCATACATTTAACTTTTCTCAAGATGGACAGCGAGATTTACAACAGCTTGCGCATCTTTCCGTCGAAAAGGGAGGCTTGATCTCGTTAGATTGTTTCCATTCAGTACCTAACCTACAAAGATTCGAAGCACGGTGGGTTTTCCGCAATAATAACCAAGCACCTCCAAAGATCATTGCCAACCTATCGACCAGTGTATCCCAAGTGACTCATTATCGATATTTTGCAATGCATAATTTCCATAAGAAAGCATTCACCTTAAGGATTACTGATGTTCAAGTCAGTGACACAGGACGCTACCACTGTGAGATGTTTCAGACCGCGCCTCCACCGAGTGGTAAAAGAATTGGCAAAGGAACGATGCTGAGTGTAACAGGTAACAATTTTACAATCGCATTCTTAATATGCCTTGGAATACTGGTGAAAACTTTAGCAGCAATGAATAAGTCATAAAGATGAGACGCTTCAAGTTTGATCGCCACTCTATGCAGTTAGCTAATGTTAGCCAGCATGATGGTAGAATTGCTACACTTGACCCCAGGGCGCCAGGGTTTGTAAAGTTCTCAGTCTCAGTGCATTGTAAGAATTCCAGATGGAAATGTACATTAATAACAATGATGGAAGGCAGAAGGATCCTAATCCCCAGAACAGCTTTGTGGCTTTGACTTTCCAAGGTCAAACATGAAGAATATTCACAGGAGAAGTTCTGGAGAGAACCTCAGGTGCTGTACATCAGCAAAGGGTGATGTATTTTCAGAAATGATGAAGGGAAAATAATAATAGGAAAATGAGTCAAGAAAGTAAGTAACAAAAATAAACGGCAAAGCAACAGTCACACCAACGGTGCAAACTTAGAAAGCTATTATACATTTCCATCACAATAATTTACTCGTTTGTCGCGGGGAAATGGAGAAGAGACAATTATTCACCAATCTTTGGGATAAAAATGCTGGGATACGGACTTGTATCAGCATCAAATCGTAATATATAGGTTAAAATTCCATTTATTCTACTCTAAAGCGGATCATACTTTTCCCAATTCGTTAGCAGGATTAATGCAAATGAAATAAGAGGAAAACTCTGACAGTACTAACAAATTTTCTCATTACTGAACACAACTTTCCTTCCTTGCCTACAATATTGAAGCAAAGATTTGTTGACTTCTTGAAGGTTTAGAAGTTCCCAACCCATCAACTTGGTTTTGGTTTGGTGATTCTACAGTCCGCCATAGAATCATAGGATCTCTACAGGTTTCATGGAGTCCACACCGACCCTCCGAAGATCATCCCACCCAGACCCACTCAGTCCCTGTAACTCCACATTTCCCATGGCTAATCCACCCAGCCTGCACATCCCTGGGCATTACGGGGCAATGTAGCATGGCCAATCCATCCAATATGCACATCCTAGTAACATTCAGTTTGTTCTCGGCTTTGTAAAGACAGCCATGACACGCCCCTGCCGTTTTCTTTTAATAATTGTATATAAGTTGACAATTCCGCCGTAGGTTTCACCTCAATTCTCTCTTTAAAATAAAGAGCACACGGTAAACATTGCACTTGACAATAATTAAGTGACATTTCTTGATTTATGAGTTAAGCCTATCAACTTTTCGAAAACACTGGAAACAGGCAGCATGTCAGTGAGCACATCTGCAGAAGAAGGGACAAGTTAACATTTTAAGTATAATTCTTCAACAAATTTTTTGTACCCGCAGAGTTTTGTTTGACCTTTTCAGCGTGGTATATCATTGAAAGAAGCTAATTTCCTTTTGCAAAACGTTGGTGAGGGGCTGAGAACAGCAATGATTTTCCTCAGTGTCAATAAAATTTCATAATTAACCACGAAATTAAAATATCTGCAGGGAACTCTACACATTGTGCCCGTCGCGCTCTTAACAAGTGTGTTAAGTCTTTGCTGAATTGAGTAATTACCAGCCACTCTTCTAACTTCAACCATATGACGCTCTAATAATAAGAGTAGGAGAGGAGTCCTATGACGACCCCAGTGGCATCACCAACTTGACTTCAAGTGGGCATTTGCTGTTGTACCAGTCGATGCCGGGCGAATCACCAGTGTCCATTTGACACCGTTCTGCAAAATTAACCCGGCATGAACTGGGGAGTCGCTCTTTCGTGAGAACCTCCCGAATCCGTGTCTACAGGGTTGGGAAGAATCCACTCAAGTCAGACTTGTTGGGAATCCAATGTAGCTGACATGATTCGTGGGGTGGTGATGATATTGTTAGCGCTCTCGTGAGTGGTGCATACCTTGCTTATTCAATTAAGGCAATGGGAGGAAGGAATGGACAAAAGAAAACTGATAAGAGGTGGGAAGAAGACAAAACAGCAAGGCGCCGGGAGTTATTGGAGGGATAACATAGTGTTAATGGGGCAGGGACTGGAGAGCCTGGTGGAACTGTGAGTGGTTGAGCAAATAGAACATTGAGCAATTCGCATCCGATGCTAGAATAGGAGTCAGGCTGAAAATAGTAACAAATAATGGCAAATCTAACAGATCTGAAACAACAAAGCAGATGGGATGGGAATAGAGTCGGTGGACCAAGAGGAAAGTAAAATCAGGAAGAAGGGAAAGATTTCATGCGAGAAGTAAAGTGCAGTTGCCATTCTGGTGAAAGACTAAAACAAAACTAGAGAGTGAGTAAAAAGGAAAATATGTAAATAGTTGGTACCACTTAACCTGTGATTTATTACTAAAAAATCCCTTCTTTATGTTTAGATATCTGTTCAAGATATCTGTTTACATAGTTTTAATAGCTTTGAAGTCTGAATGGTTCAATTGCACATTGAGCCGATATTAATCTGATTCTATTATTAATCTATTCTCTGCCCTCCTTTTTATAACTAGCTCCTCCTTCTCTTTGGCTATTTATATCTTCTAAAGAAACAGTTTCTTCATCTTCAGCTATAATCAACTGTTCAGCACATGATTTTTATCCAAAAACAATCATAATGATGTTTCAAACAACCTGCCTCATCAACCAGCTCACCAATGAAAGCCAGATATCCAACCCTGATGGAATGTACAACTACATAGCCATTGTTAATATCTCCACTGAAAACTGCAATAACTCAAACAAATTCACTTGTATAATTCAGCATCCTGCTTCACAATTCAAGACAAACCACACCATCCTCATTCATGTACACCCAAGAGATGAAGGTAAGATGTAACATTATCAACCTCTTCTGAATGTGTATCTGTGTTATTTTTCTTTTAATATGTGGTGGAAAAATTGTTTCATTTGCTGTGGGTGAAATAGATGACGCACAATTTTGGGGCCAGAATATTACCAAGGATAGAGAATTGGCAAACTATCGGAAGACAGAGAGGTGGAGTAAAGGAGTAATTTTAAGAAGGGAACTTGCCACAGGGATCAATACTGGGATTGAAAAGCCTTTGCCTTTCTTCATCATATATACACCTCTAAGGTAAATTTGCCATAATTCTACTAGATCATAGGGCTGTTCTCTCATGAGAGAGAGAGAGATGATTGGTGGTGGTTTAGTCTGAGGGTCGCCATACCTCAAGCAACCTGGGGGGGAAGAGGAGAGTCCTTCATAGAAACCTTAGCTGGACCAGGAATTGAACCAATGCTGTTTGTGTTACTCTGTATCCTAAATCAGCTATCCAGTCAACTGATCTAACCAAACCCCTTCAGTTTCCAAACTCAGTTCTGAAGAAGGGTCACTGGACTTGAAATGTTATCTCTGTTTTCTCTCCATAGATACTACCAGACTTGCTGAATTTCTCCAGCAATTTGTCTGTTTGTTTCAGACTCCCAGCATCTGAGTTCTTTGCTTGATCTAAATGTATTCAATTTGAGTTTTAACAGGTTGTCTGCATAATTCATACACACTCATATTTTACAGATCATAATGGACATCTTTGGATGCTGCCATTCATTTTACTTTCCATTTGCGGTGGAATAGCTTGTACTATTCTTCTTGTGCTTTTTCTCATAAAATACATACATGGTAAGTGGTTCTCCAGCAAATAAAATACTGTAGTTTACTTCATGAGGAACTTAATCTGTTTTCAAACACTGATAGTGCAACCGCAATTCTTACTCCCCCTTCCCCTGGAATCAGCTATCTACCAACATCCCATTAGATTTATTTATATTCACTCAATTGACTGGAGATATAAAATATTATCATAATTACTAATAAAATACTCCAAGTTTTGCATCTCCCTGGTTAGGTGTATCTCTGCCTTTTATACAAAATCTCTGATTACAATCACCTTATGCAATCCCTTTAGTTGTTCAAAGTCTTGCATTGTACCAGTTGCTCAATTGCCTTTTTTCTAAAAGAACAGATTTTCGACAAACTCTGTTCATATTTAAGCTTATACGTGGATTTGGTTTTGATTCCACCTTTCTGATTCCAAACCACTGTCTCTAAATCCACTTGTAAATGATGTCTCACTGATTGGGTACAATGTTCATTCTTTCATCACTTATTTAAGAATGTGGTCACCTCGTGTACTTTTTAAAGATCTTATTGTTATATGCCATATTAAACATTTATCAGGGAGTGATCATGACATGAATTATTTCCCCAGTCAAAAAACACTATTGCTCATGGGTTACTTTCATTTTGAACAATAATAGCTGAGATTACAGATTATGTATGACGATCGCTATTGTCTTCATCTGACATTTCTCTGAATGTTTCATTCTAAATAGTTTTTTAAAATTCACTAACTTTGATTCTATTTATGTATTATGCTACTTTCCCATGATATAAAGACTGTACCAGTTGTGCTAAACACCAATACATCAAGATTTTACATGATTTAATTTAATAATATCCAATCATGAGCTTAAAGTTATCATCTATGATTCTCATTTGGACCTGGAGGTAACAAAACCAGATTACAATGTGTTCATAAGCAGCACATATATTTTGTTTGAAAAATATTAATAGGAGCTCATTTAAACATGGTTATCATGACCATTATAACAATATTTAAATAATACTAACAGTTGGCAGTTATGCTTTCCTTTATTAGTCAGAGTATTGAGTATAGGCGTTGGGAGGTCATATTGCAGCTATACAGGACGTTGGTTAGACCACTTTTGGATTATCACATACAATTCTGGTCTCCTTCCTATCGGAAGGATGTTGTGAAACTTGAAAGGGTTCAGAAAAGATTTACAAGGATGTTGCCAGGGTTGGGTGGTTTGAGTTATAGGGAGAGGTTGAATAGGCTGAGCCTGTTTCCCCTGGAGTTTCGGAGGCTGAGGGGTGACCTTCTAGAGGTTTATAAAATCATGAGGGGCATGGATAGGACATATAGACAAAGTCTTTTCCCTGGGGAGGGGGAGACCAGAATCAGAACTAGAGGGCATAGGTTTAGGGTGAGAGGGGAAAGATATAAAAGAGACCTAAGAGGCAGCTTTTTCACGCAGAGGGTGGTGTGTGTATGGAATAAGCTGCGAGAGGAAGTGGTGGAGGCTGGTGCAATTGCAACATTTAAAAGGCATCTGGATGTGTAAATGAATGGGAAGGGTTTGGAGGGATATGGGCCAGGTGCTGGCAAGTGGATTAGGTTGGGATGTCTGGTCGGCATGGATGAGTTGGACTGAAGGGTCTGTTTCTGTCGCTGTAAATCTCTCTGACTCTAAGTATTTTGAGTCAGCAACGGTTTGGACCGTGGTATTGCTGAACTCCCTGAATTATATGTAAGTTCAATTCAATGCTTCTTCTGCTTGTGGTTTAGGGGTTCCCTGTATGGGCGGGTCACAAGCACACTGAAGTTGGCAGGCCTGCTAAACAACTAAGATAAGATTTTGTTTTCTACCCCGAAGTGTTATCATACAAAACTGAGTATCTTCCTACCACCAGAATCACTGTGACGTTTTGTTTTGCCTTTCTTTTAAACTAGCAACCATCACCTGTAAAAACATCCATGCAACTAATTGAACATTTGCAAGCAAAGCCCTTTATGGACAATACAAACCATCAAATGAGAGAGGAAGGAGGATTAGGGAGAACAGGAAGGGACTAAATCAAAATGGTGTTGGAAGGGGAAATAAAGTACTATATCCCCAATAGTGCTAACCTCTCTCTAAAGGCATCACATGCTCCTTCTCCAATGACACTCAGGCACAAATATATCCAAGAACGCTGCAAGAGCCTAGAGAAGAAATTGCGGTGGCCTTGGCTGATATTTTTGCTTTATCATTAGCCACAGGTGACCAGGAAGGTTGAGGAGTGCAGGGCGGTGGACTATATAAATTTCAGTAAAGCCTTTGATTACAATGCACATGGTAGACTACTCTGGAAGGTTAGATTGCATGGGATCCAAGGTGAGCTGGCAAATTGGATACAAAATTGGCTTGATGGTAGGAAGCAAAGGGTAATGGAAAGATGTTTGTCAGACTGGAGGCCTGAGACTAGTGGAATGCCTCAGAGGTTGGTACTGGGCCCATTGCTGTTTGTTATCCATATCAATGATTTGCATGAGAATGTACAAAGCATGATTAGTAAGTTTGCAGATGACACTAAAATAGGTGGTGTTGTGGACAGTGAGGAAGGTTATCAGAAATTGCAGCAGGACCTTGATCAGCTGGTGAAGTGGGCTGAGAAATGGCAAATGGAGTTTAATTTGGATAAGTGTGAGGTCTTGCATTTTGGAAAATCAAATCAAGGTAGAAGTTTCACTGTAAATGGTAAGGCCTTAAGGGGTCTGGTGGAACAGAGGAATCTTGGAGTTCTCTGAAAGTGGTGTCACAGGTAGACAGTACAGTGAAGAAGGCTTTTGGCACACAGGTCTTCATCAGTCAGGGCATTGAATATAGAAGTTGGGGAGTTATGTTGCAGTTATACAGGACATTGGTGAGGTCGCACTTTGAGTATTATGTTCAGTTTTGGTCACCTTGTTATAGGAAAGATGTTATTACACTGGAAAGGGTGCAGAAGAAATTTACAAAGATGTTGCCTGGATTCAAGTTATAGGGAGAGGTTGAACAAGCTAGAACTTTTGTCTTTAGAGCATAGGAGACTGAGGGTGGATCTTATAGAGGTGGACAAGAACATGACAGGTATGAATGCACTCAGTCTTTTTCCCAGGGTTGGGAACTAGAGGGCATCAGTTTAAGGTTAGACGGGGAAAAAAAACAAAAGGGAGCCTGAGGGGCAATTTTTTTACATGGAGGTTGGTGCACATATGGAATAAGCTGCCAGCAGATGTGGTTGAGGTGGGTGCATTAACAACATTTAAAAGGCATTTAGACAAATACATGGATAGGAAGAGATTAGAAGGATATGAAACAAGTGCAGGGAAATGGAGTTAGCATGGATGAACATTTTGGTCAGCATGGATCAGTTTGGGCCAAAGGGCCTATCTCCGTGCTATAGGACTCTCTGACTCTATGACTCTATGGATGTAACTGCAGAAGAGGAGCAGACAGTCAGCAGAGATGACTCCCTCCATAGCCTGCTGCCTGGACATGGTATAGCCAGCCCAGCCAAGCTCAAGAACAGACCCACAAGAAAGCCCTCCAATCTGCCTACACTCCTCCATACCAGATGTCCAAAAATCAGAAGTATAGAGCTGAAGCGTAATCAAAAACAAAACAAAATGTTTTACAAATAACTAAAGATGGGGTGCAAAAGTCCACAATCAACATAAATTTAGTCCCTGGACTCCACAGCGCCACAAAATAAACAGTTAAGGCTGTTAGTCCATGAACTACTGCAATCTGTGGTTATGCAGGACTGCTGTATTCAATACCCTGCAGGTCTCTGATGGAAAGTGGGAGTGTCCCATGAAGAGAGCTCTTGATTGGGGTTCTCAATCACCTGGTAACAAATAATCAAGCCAAAGTATCCATGCAGCTGACGGTGTGCACCAGCAGCCTTTACAAAAACAAAAGCCTCTTTACAAGGTGGAAAGATATGCTACACATAAGAGGCATCTTAAGGGATAAATGTAGGGGAATGGGTCTGGGTGGGTTGCACTTCGGCGGGTCGGTGTGGACTTGTTGGGCCGAAGGGCCTGTTTCCACACTGTAAGTAATCTAATCTAATCTAATCTCAGGTTGTGAGGGAGGTTAAGGACCCAAGATTTTTTTTGATACTGCAGTTAAACAATCTACTTGCTTCAATGATCCAGTTGCTTGTGCAAGGGGAGACTTTCTGGCTGATCAGTGAGTCAACCAGTGAAACAGGGCCCAAAAGTCAACTTCTTTAATAAGTCACTCTTTCTTTAATTTCAGTTAGTTTCACAAGCAGCAAAATCACCAACATTCCTTTCCTTTCATCGACAATGACAATCTGCTGACCTAGACAGGTGCTAATTGCAACTTTCTTAACTAAACATTTTAATGGATCTGTTGGGCCATTATGACATTGGGGCAGGGACTCTAGTTTTGGGCCATAAAGTTAAAAATCACGCACAACAAGACTGACCCCTCCACTTTTAAAAAAAAATTAACCTATTTTTCTAAACAAGCTGTTCAAAGATGTTATTACACCACCTCTGGAGTTGGTGGGACTTGAACCCAGGTCCTCGTCCAGGGGTAGCAACAAGACCTCTGCACCACAAGACCCACCCACCACCTTCATTTCCTTTCTCAATTTTTTTTTGTTTTTCAAAAACTGCCACAATACCACTGCACCCAAGAGGGCCAGCACTAATGTTTATATTTTTCCCCAAATCAACTGTGGCAATTTTTTCCTCAGTGTCACAGTAAGAAGACACCATTGTGTGTATACATTAATATTCATTTTTTCCACCAGTAGGAAAACACCCATGTGGCCAATTGAATATTAACAAGCAAAGGCTGTTAAGGGCAATGTTGTCATTAAAATGGGAGGGGGGGTGGCGGTGGTGATGATGTTAGGAGAGAAGGAGGGGCTTAAATCAAAATGGAGTTGGAGGCAGAAATAAAGTACTGTATCCTCTGTGGTACCCACCTCTCCCTAAAGGCATCCAGAGCATTGATGGACACACATGTTCCATCTCCAATGACCCCCAGGCTTGTCCCTCCACTTTCTTAATGAAATGCTTAATTATTACAAAACAGACTTTTAGATGTCACAATTAAATGTTCAATGTTTCAGAGTTAATTGTACTACCAATGGTCCTCAACTAATAATTCAAAAACACTTTTCATTTGTGTTTAAATCATTCCATTACGAATGAGATTAATAAATCATAAGTATTTCTTTCCAGGTTCCTTTTTGCTAACATTAATCTTTGTTGTCACAATTTGTAACCAAATTTAAGTAATTACATTAAGCAAATATATTAAGCAAATATATATTCTTCTCATGCACATTTGTACATGTTTTATTGTAAATCTTTCCCTTTGGTTTTTGCCTGGCGTCCAGAACCATTTCTGCCTTAATATTGTTTATACTTCTCATTTTTGTTTTGTTACACGTGAAGAAATCAAATCAAGAAAAATGAGTACAATTAAAGTAAAAAAATAAACATATGATTAAACATCAATGCACCTAACAACATACAATTATATTCTTCTATGTCATAATTTTTATTTTATATAGGAAGAAAAGGAACTCAAGGAAGAAAAGGAAATCATGCAAGTAATCAAAGTTTGCGCTGTAGACAAGATAGCATCATAAATGTAAATTTAATTTTTACAATATGGACACATAATTTAGGGTCCTAAAACCTGGCCTTATTCTTGATTCTTCTGCAACTACCTATTAAACATATTTAACAAAATTTTGTTCATATCCAACCAGGCCAGATAAAGCAGACTGACTTGGCAGAACACAGCATAGACTCATACAATCCCTACATTGTGGAAACAGGATATTCAGTTCATTGAGTCCACACCAACCCTACAAAAAGCAGCCCACCTCCACCCAGCCCCCTACCCCATCCCTGTAACTCTGCAGTTCCCGTGACTAACCCACACAGCCTGAACATCCCTGGACACTGTGGGCAATTTAGCATGGCCAACCCAGCTAAGCTGCACATCTTTGAACTGTGGGAGGGAACTGGAACACCAAGAGGAAACTCAAGCAGACACGGGGAGAATGTGCAAACTCTACACAGCCTCCCAAGGGTGGAATCGAACCTGAGTCCCTGGTGCTTTGAGGCAGCAGTAGTAACCACTGTACCACTATGCTGTCCCAAGCCAATGGCAGATAGCCAAACTTTTGATGAGTTAAGGAGGGTGGAGGATCGGAGCCCAGCCAGGAAAACAATAGGAATAGGTTTCAGCAAATGACCAGAAGGAACTGACACCAGGCGTTTGCTAGCAGGGGCTGATACTGAAAAACACAATAAATACATGAAAGAATAATATAGGTAGCAAGAATGTGAACATTTCTAGTCATAGATCTTTGCAATGACTGACAAATTGGGAACTGAAGCTATATGATAAGACCTAACTCAGATTAGTTTGATGGTACTAATTTTGAATGTCACAGTTGTTACAATATAAGCCATTTACTCACTGAAATCATTGTTAATATGTCAAAACATTTTTTAAAATTAACAAATTGAAATCACACCTTTGTCTGCTTGGCTCAGTTTATTTAATGAGAAATTCAGATGACAAGAGCAACAAAGTACAAAAAGTAAGAGATAAATTGAGGTAAAAAGAGTAACAGGTCCCGATTTTTAAAGTGTGCAGTTGGTATGAGTGATAGGTGCTCAGAAAATGAAGAACAGAAAATGTAAATACAAATGAATATCTTTCCCATTTTTCAGGAGGAGAGCAGCGGGAATAATATATGTTATGCAGAACTGCAATTGGAAAACTTGCAGCAGACATTAAAACAAAAGGAAGAGGAGACTGTCTACAGTTCAGTGCTTCACTCAAATTCTGGTGAATAGGACACCCAAGAAGTACTGACATGGATCATTGGCTATCTTGTTTAAAGTAAGCTAGTTATAACAGTGACTAGAATTTAACATAAATAAGGCAAAGGCTTTGCTACTGGCATACAACATAGAGATGAAACAGGAAAGCTTTACACCGACCCCGGGTTTCCCTCCACTCTCCTGACTTAGAACTCTATCACTGTTCCTTCAGAGTCACAAGGTTTGACTCAGCTTCATACCTCCACCAGAAGGACTGCAGCAGTTCAAAAAAGCAGCTCAAAACTGCCTTGGGCAATTAGGGATAGACAATAACTGCTGGCCTAGCTAGCAACAAACAAATCAGTTGAACAAATAAAAATATTTAAAAATATTTGATCGTGATCATTCTTTCAGTTTATTTCACTTGGAGTTCTAGCTTGAAGTTGGACAGTTAGCTGTGTGTTATATTTGTACATTAATGTATACATGCCTTTATGCTTTGTGTAATGTCTGTGTGTGTCATTATGTGCTATCTGCCTGCTCCACTTGCATTTGTGTATTGTATTTTTTGTACCTTCTCCACCAGTTGTATGTTTGCATGCTATGTATGTACTATATATATATAAGTATTTCCTACAAAAGCATGAATTCTCCTTGGCAACGCCTCTACCAATCACAGTCTACTTGCCAACTTCACACTCTCTTCACACAATTGGTTTTTCCTCTGAGATTGGTATTCTTGTGAATTGTCCTGATGAGTGCAAGAGAAAAAGTTTATTCAAAATGTATCTCTTTCCAGCAGGGCTCAAGTTCTGTAAGACCAAATGACTACATCTATAATTGTGCGTATGCATTGTATTCAGAATGTGGTCAGCAAATTTGTTCTCAACATGCAGTGTATTTGTTTATGGCATCCAGAGGAAGAGCTTGTATTTACATTTTAATTGGTTAGTGTTCAGCTGTTTCTTTTGCAAACTTGAAAAGTATGATTAAAATTTTTGATATAGCAGATTTAAAACAGGGGTTTTGCCTAATGAGGGCACAGAAACTGAGCTGAGCAAGAGACATCATTTCACACCACTGGCCAGTTCCCTGGCACAGTCTCAACTCCAAACCATTTTCAGGAAACTCACACTGGTGGCAGAATGACTATCTGCAGCAAACAGCATGTATCTTCTTACATTAATTAACAAGCAATCAGGCTGCAGGCCCCTTGTGGTATTGGGAGCATAACAGTTTCTTGATAGTGCCATCCTCTGGCCAATAATTGGCCTATTCAACAAAGATCAATTTAAGATTGCTGTTCTTGACAGTATTGGGTAGAAATTCACATTTAATAACAACATCAGGCTCTCAACTCAAAAGGAAAGCTCTCTTTTTAATCACTCATACCTGTGGGCATCACTGGCTGACCAGCATTTATTGCCTATCCCTACAGTTGCCCTTCAGAAGATGGTGGTGAGCTGTGTTCTTGAACCACTGAAGTATATGTGCTGTAGATAGACCCACAATACCATTAGGGAAAGAATTCCAGGATTTTCCAGAGCCAGTTAAGAAACAGTAACATATTTCCAAGTCAGGACGGTGAGTAGCTTAGAGTGGAATTTACAGGCTGTAGTATTGCCATGTGTCTGCTACCCTTGCTCTTCTATGCTGTTGTGGTCATGGGTTCGGAAAGTGCTGTCGAAGGAGTTTTGGTGATCTTCGGCAGTGCATCTTGTTGTTAGTACACAATGCAACTGCTCTCATGCACATCTTGATTGGAAAGGTTGATGAGCTACTTTCAATTAGATAGTAAATCAAATTTTCCACTGCTTATTTTGATATTAAGACACTTGTCGGAGTGATAGCAGTGAGTGGTCTTCAGGGCTGTAAAGTGCTTAGAGACATTCTGCACCGTGAAAGGTGCCATATCAAATTTCTTTAAAGGGCACAGATGAAGTGGGTATTACAATCAGTTTCTTCGGAAACATAGAAAATTTATATCGCAGAAGGAAGTTATTTGGCCTATTATGTCTGTGCCAGGCTGAATATAATTTCATCTTGGCTTCTTCTATTCCAATTAAACCAATCCCAATCTTTCCACATTGCTAAAATTCTTCAGTCCTGGCAACATTCTGAAAAAAAATCCCTCGGTACTCTCTCCAGTGCAATCACATCCTTTCTCCACACACTGATCAAAACTGTGTGCAGTACTCTCATGTAGTGTTTCACAGCTCTACTAAAATCTTTCTGCATTTAAATTCTGTCTCCAGTAATAAAGGAAGAAATCCCATTTGCCTTTAACCACCTCATCTATCTGTAATGCTACCTTCTGTGAACCTGCACCCAAGTCCCTGGGGAATTTGAGGTGCAGGAACTGTGTTCCCTGCTAATAGCTGTAGTGGTGAAAGCTGATGGCAGGTTTAATCATTTTTAAAAATGCTCTGTGTGGAATTGCATATATTTCCTGTGTATGCCACCAACACTTTGATTTTTATTTTGAATCACATGAGAAAAGGGAAAGAGCAAGGAAATGGCTCAGTGCTTGTTAATGCTGTCAGGAATGGCAGGCCACAGTTAAAATTCTGCCCTGAGATTCCATATTTGACTTGTAAAAAATGTTATTACATATCTACTCCAGGGGCTAAATTTTACTGGAGGGCATAGTGCTCACCCACTTGGCAGGTAAGTGGGTGCTGCAGTGCAATGCTCAACAATCCCACCCTCCAGCAATAACAAATTGCTGGCAGCCTTAAGAAGGTAAAGTTTGGGTTTCCACCCTTAGTGAGAGAATATCCTACTTTGAAGAGCTGCTGGTTAATCCGATTGACAGGTAACTCTAGTGACTCCAGCAATGCTAGATCTCAGTGACAACTGCTGCAGGGACTGAGCTCAGGGTTGATTAATAAATATCTAGAATCCTCACCAGTGTCAAAACCTGTAAATAGCCTTGGGATCTCAGTGAATTGATATTTCTCCAATTTGCTTTATCACCAGGCACTGTTTTTCACAAAGCTGACGGGGACAGGCATGGAGGGAGTTTTTCAATTCTTTTCCTTCCCTGCCCCACCCAATAATTGTTTGCCTAAAATACAACCCACTTGCATATTCCCAAGTCCGGCATCAGAAAATGGGGAAACAGGTGAGGAACTAAAGGGCTCTTTCTGATCCTGCCTCAGACTCTAATTCGTTTCATGGGCAATTCTTCCACGGATGCTTTGGCAGTACTTTACTCAGTTCTATTGCTAGGATTCTGGATCAGTGGTGCTGGAAGAGCACAGCAGTTCAGGCAGCATCCAAGGAGCAGTGAAATCGACGTTTCGGGCAAAAGCCCTTCATCAGGAATAAAAAAAGCTATTGCTAGGATACCTATAGATCTCATACACCAAACATTCTGTAACCTTTGGAGGGGGATAGAATACAACAGTGTGCTGCACGTTTAATAAACTACACACACACATACACATACACACACACACACACACACACAAGCCAATTCCACTGTTGACCTCAGTGAGCTGACACTCAGGAGTTGTACCAAACATTTGTGTTCTAACGTGTGGTTGTTCCGCCATCTAGTGGTGCTATTGGCAATATACAGAATCAAATCAAAAAGAGACAAGGGATTTTCATGCCGAACTGAGTTTCAGTTCCTTTTAATAAAATGCTAATTTTGCCTCAGACACTCCTTGTTTATCTCAGATTAAGTCAGAAATCACACGACACCAGGTTATAGTCCAACAGGTTCCAGCAGTGCTCTGAAAGCTTGTGATTTCAAATAAACCTGTTGGACTATAACTTGACATGGTGTGACTTCTGCCATTGACCACACCAGCACCTCCACTTCATATCTCAGATTCAGTTAATGAATTTGGCTTGACCTGTCAGGCGAATGCTGTGGCCATCCTAAATCAGTGTTTTTTTCTCCCTTTCAGATCCATTTTAATCCACAAAAGTCTCAGGTATTAAAATCGGTTGAACAATAAGAGTCCATATTTTACCTCAGCATGACAAATTAGAGTACATTTCTGCTCATCCTGTATTATTCAAGAACATCAGGGACAGCATAGAAGCAAAAGAAAAAGCATATAATGCGGCAAAGGGCAGTAGGAAGCCTGCAGATGCTGGAAACCAGATTCTGGAGTAGAGTGGTGCTGGAAAAGCACAGCAGTTCAGGCAGCATCCAAGGAGCAGTAAAATCAGGCAAAAGCCCTTCATCAGGAATACAGGCAGAGTGCCTGAAGAGGGCCAGGAGAATGGGAAGTCTACAAAAACCGATAGAGAACAACTAAAAAAGAAGTAAGGAAGGGAAGATTAAATATGAGGGTAAGCTACAAGAGTTTCTTCAGATATATAAAGAGCAAAAGAGGACATTGGGCCACTGAAAAATGATGCTGGAGAAGTAGTAATGGGGAACAAAGAGATGGCTGAGTAACTAAACGAATACTTTGCATCAGTCTTCAGAGTGAAAGACACAAGTAACATCCTAAAAATTCAAGAGAGTCAGGGGCAGAGGTGAATGTGGTGGGCACGACCAAGGAGAAGGTACTAGAAAAACTGAAAGTGGATAAATACTTGGATGAGATGGACGACACCCCAGAGTTCTGAAGGCAATAGCTGGAGAGGTAGTGGAGGCTTAAGTGGTGAGCTTTCAGGAATCACTGGAGTCAAGGAGAGTCCCTGAGGACTGGAAAATCGCTAATGTAACCCCCCTGTTTAAGAAGGGAGCAAGGCAAAAGACTGGGAATTACATGCTGACTAGCCTGACCTCGGTCATTGGTAAGATTTTGGAGTCCTTTGTGAAGAATGAGAGTTCTGAATACATGGGAGTGCATGGTAAAAAAGGGCAAAGCCAGCATGGTTTCATCAAGGAGAGGTCATGCCTGACAAATCTGTTAGAATTCTTTGAGGATGTATCGATTAGGTTAGACCAATGAGAGGCAATGGATGCTATCTACCTGACTTCCAGAAGGCCTTTGACAAGATGCTGCACCGGAGGCTGCTGAGTAAGATAACAGCCCTTGGTATTAGAGGCAAGTTACTAGCATGGATAGAAGATTGACTGTCTGGCAGGAAGTGGGAGAAAGCGAGGACTGCGTTTGCTGGAGATCAGAATTGAAAAATCTGGCACTGGAAAAGCACAGCAGGGCAGGCAGCATCCAAGGAGCAGGAGAGTCAACATTTCAGGCATAAGCCCTTCATCAGAATGTGTCTGGCAGGAAGCAGAGAGTGGGGATAAAAAGGTCTTTCTCAGGATGGCAGCCGGTGACTAGTGGTATTCCACAAGGACGAGTGTTGGGATCACAACTTTTCACTTTATACATTAATTATTTAGATGATGGAACTGAAGGCATTCTGGCTAAGTTTGCAGATGATATAACTATAGGTAGAGGGACAGGTAACATTGAGGAGGCAGGGAGACTGCAGCAAGATTTTGACAGGTTTGGAGAGTGGGTAATGAAGTAGCAGATGGAGTACAATGTAGGAAAGTGTGGAGTAATGTACTTTGATAGGGAGAATAGATGCATGAGGAGAAACGTCAGAAATCTGAAGTGCAAATGGACTTGGTACTTCTAGTCCATGATTCACTGAAGGTTCACTTGCAGGTTAACTTCCTCAAAGAATTTTAACAGATTTGTCAGGTTGAATCAGTGGTTAGGGAGGCAAATACAATGCTGGCATTTCTTTTGAGAGGACTGGAATATAAAAGCAGAAATGTACTTCTGAGGTTATGTAAAGCTCTGGTCAGATCACATTTAGAATATTGTGAGCAATTTTGGATCCCATATCTCAGAAAGGATGTGCTGGCCCTGGTATGGTTCTAGAGGAAGTTCACGAGGATGATCCAAGGAATGAAAGTCTTAACATAAGAGGAACACTTGAGGAATTTGGGTCTACACTCGATGGAATTTAGAAGGATTGGGGGAATTTAATTGAAACTTACAGAATACTGAAAGTCTTGGATGTTGGGAAGATGTTTCTATTAGCAGGAGAAATTAGGATGAGGAGAAATTTCTTCAGCCAGAGAATGGTGAATCCTTGGAATTCATCGCCACAGGAGGCTGTGGAGGCCAGGTCATTGAATATATTTAAGACGGAGATAGAGGTTCTTGATTGTTAAGGGGATCAAAGATTACTGGATGAAGGCGGGAAAATGGATATGAGAAACCTATCAACTGGATTGAATGGCAGAGCAGACACAATGGGGTGATTGGCCGAATCCCTGCTCCTGTGTTTTGTAGTCTTAAGAAAGTAAGGAGAGAGGAAACAGGCCAGTTAGCCTGATGTCAGTCAACAGGAATGTCAGGAATCTATTATTAAAGAAACATAAAAAAGTCACTTAGAAAATCATTGAATGATTTAAAAAGTCAATATGTAGAGATCCAGCTTCTTACAAGGGCAAATTAATGCACAGGTTTTACTTCAGGTCCAGAATATTGAATTTCGACAAAAATCTATTGTCACCATGGAACCCTCTGGAATCTCTGGTTTGAAAACCTTATGTGCCTCACATAAAGATTCTTCTTGTTGATGTTCATTTCCTTTTATTGCTTTAATCGAGTTAAACCTCGGGGATGGAGCAGAGGCATGGATTGACACACTTGATTATGGACTTGTTGCAGAATGTTTTGTTCCTGTTCTGTGATGACTGTATGGGTGGAGTTTACTGAAGGTGGTGAGAGTCCAACATCAGACACCAAAATTTATTCACCCACATGACTTGATCTGTATAAATCCTGAGTTAATTAAGATGCTAATTGGTAATCATAACCTTGACACCGTAACTCTAGGAGCACCTAATTATTGTGCTTTCCCCAGTCATGCAGAAATCTCAACCCCCCCGGGAACTGCTGACCAATCAGAAACAGGCTGCTCCCCATTGCCAGCATAGTGTCACCAGGGGTGGAGTCTGCCAGAACGACATTGGCCCTTCACCGAAGATCTCGGGAGATCATTAAATGAGGGCAAACTGAGGAGATGATTACCGATATAGGGAAGAGGATCAGAGGAAAGAGTGGGTTTCTGACTTTCAGTGGGCATTCTCGTCCCATCACTGGGTGAGTGGCTTTGAATAAGAGATCTCTATCCCCCTCCCACAACCAGAGTCTTTATTATGAGTCCCAACCTATCATTGAATACCAGCGGCAATGTGATCAGGCTGATTAATGCCCACTTAAGGATCTTAAGTGATATACAGGGAGGAAAGTCATCTAGGAGAAAGTGAGGACCACAGATGCTGAAGATCAAAGTCGAGAAACGTGGGGCTGGAAAAGCACAACAATCTTCCAGCAACGACTTTATTCGGAGAATGGGGGAGGTGTCCATCCTGCACCCTCCAGCCCAACGAAACACTTTGCCAACTCTACCATCAGCGCTCATTTCCAGGAGGTGTGGTTTGGCATTTATTCCATCCTAAGGCTTTATCAACAGCAGAGAAAATTGGCCAAGCAACCCAATTGATTTATGCTCTTCAGAAAACACTTGTTGTATGATGGATCCTCCCCACTGTCACTTTGGTGAAAGATGCACCATGTGGATATGCTACCACCAGCTTCCTTTCGAACTAGACAGGCCAGCAGAAGTAGTAAGGGTAGATGCAGGAAGGATGTTCCTGATGACAGAACTAGCAGTCACAGTCTAAGGATATGGACTAAACCACCTATGACTGAGATGAGGAGAAATTTCTTCACCCAGAATGATGAGCTTGTGGAATTCACTAACACATAAAACAATTGAAGTCAAAACATTGTATGATTTCAAAAAGGAGTTTGATATAGCAGTTTCTGAGGAAGGTTGTGCTGGTGTTGGAGAAGGTCCAGAGGTTTACAAGAATGATCCTGTAAATGAAAGGCTTGTCCTTTGAGAGGCTGTTGAGGATGTTAGGTCTGTACTCAGTGGAGTTTAGAAGGGGGGGGATTTCGTTGTAACTTTCAGAATGCTGAGAAGCTTGGATAGAATGGATGTGGAGAAGAAGTTTCCACTTGTAGAGGAGACTAGGACCCAAGGCCACAGCCTCAGAGTGAAGGATGATCCTTTAGAACTGAGATGAGGAGAAATTTCTTCAGCCAGAGGGTGGTTAAGCTGTAGAGGCCAAGTCATTGAGTAATTTAAGACAGAGATGGACAGGTTCTTGATTCATAAAGGGATCATAGAGTCATAGAGATGTAAAGCATGGAAACAGACCCTTCAGTCCAACCCATCCAGACCGACCAGATATCCCAAACCAATCTAGTCCCACCTGCCAGCACCCGGTCCATATCCCTCCAGACCCTTCCTATTCATAATACCCATCCAAATGCCTCTTAGATGTTGCTTGTACCAGCCTCCATCACTTCCTCTGGCAATTCATTCCATACACATACAACCCTCTGTGTGAAAAAGTTGCCCCTTAGGTCTCTTTTATATCTTTCCCCTCTCACCCTAAACCTATGTCCTCTAGTTCTGGACTCCCCCACCCCAGGGAAAAGACTTTGTCTCTTTACCCTATCCATGCCCCTCATAATTTTGTAAACCTCTATAAGGTCACCCCTCATCCTCCGACGCTCCAGGGAAAACAGCCCCAGTCTGTCCAGCCTCTCCCTATAGCTCAAATCCTCCAACCCTGGCAACATCCTTGTAAATCTTTTCTGAACTCTTTCAAGTTTCACAACATCTTTCCAATAGGAAGGAGACCAGAACTGCACGCAATATTCCAACAGTGGCCTAACCAATGTCCTGTACAGCCCCTTGGTTTGCTTCTTTAAAGAAAATGAGAGAGAAATTTCATTGAAACAAAAGTCAATGATACATAACTGCTGTTTCCAATAATTCAGGGTTGTCAAGTTTGGTTTCACGCATTCAAGGAGATGTTCTCATGTGACCACCTATCTTCAACTGTACTTCACTTAGACTTAGACTTAACACAGTGGACACCCAATACATGCATCATCACCTTCTCAATATATCCCGGTTTTGACTTTGGACAATCACCTGCGTACTTGACCTCCAACTGTGTTATAGAGGCACAATGGAAGCTCAGGTTAACAGAGCAGTTAGTAAAGCATACAGTATCCTTCCTAGGCTTTATTAATAGGGACATAGAGTATGAAAGCAAGGAGATTATGGTGAATGTCTATACGGCATGTGTTCAAGCTCAGCTGGAGCACTACGTCCAATTCTGGGTGCCACACTTTAGGAAGATGTGAAGGCACTAGAGTGTGCTGAAAATATTCAGGATAATGGTTCCAGGATGAGGGACTTCAGTTACGCAGCCAGATTGGTGATGTTATTACAGTATTTCTTGGGAAAGGGAAAGCTAAGGGATCTGAAAGAGATATTCAAAATTATAAGGGGTGTGGATGGAGCAAATATTATAAAGAGAAACAATTCCCACTTGTGAAAAGACCGACAGCAAGAGATCACAGGTTTAAAGCAATTGGCAAAAGAAACAAAAGCAATAAGGAAAACTCTTTCATGAAACAAGTGGTTAAGGTCTGAAATGCCTAAGTGTGTTGTGGAGGCAAGTTCAAAGCAGTCAGAGTCAGATTTGTACAGCATGGAAACAGACGCTTCAGTCCAACTCATTCATGCCGACCAGATATCCTAAACTGATCTAGTCACATTTGCCGGCATTTGGCACATATCCTTCTAAACCCTTGCTGTTCATGTACACATCCAAGTGCCTTTTAAATGTTGCAATTGTAACTGCCTCCACCACCACTGGCAGCTTGTTCCTAACTCGCTCCACCCTCTGCATGAAAAAGTTGCCCTCAGGCTCTTTTTAAATCTTTCCCCTCATCTTAAACCTATGCTGTCTGGTTTTAGACTCACCTACCTTGGGAAAAAAGACCTTGGCTATTCACAGTATTCATGCCCATCATGATTTCATTAACCTCTATAAGGTCACCCCTTAGCCTCTAACATTCCAGGAAAAAAAGACCCAGTGTATTCAGCCTCTCCCTGTAGCTCAAACCTTCCAATCTCAGCAAAGGGAGTTAGTGATTTTTTTTCCCCCAAAAAAGAACATGCAGAGTTACAGGGTGAATGCAGGAGAATGTCAGCTCAGGAAATACTTGTTCAGATCACTGGTGCTGACATTATATGCTAAATGGCCTCTGATGGTTCTGTAACAATTCTGCAATTGTGAACAGAACATCTCTTCTTTTTTGATTAAGCTCTTTATAGCCTTCCAAGTCCAACGTTGACTTCACCCAATTTCAAATAATAACTAGCATTTTTATTTTCTCAGACTGCAACTGTTGCAAATAACAATGACACCGTGCAGATAAGTAATTTGTTATTTTACTTGTGTCCCATCATCTCCTTTTGCTTTGCGCATTGCATTATCATTTAATTCCTCCTTCCCCCTCATCTTTCAACTTTGTTCTCCTCCCTGTTAGCTCTGTACTTACTTAAAACCAGTAAGTTTGTTTTTGCAGTGGTCTTAAATTGGATTGCCTTCCTTAGGCCATTTGTCACTAACATAATCCTATGCAGAAATAACATTTCTATGATGCAGAAGAACATAATTAACCTGAAATGTTAACTCTGTTCTTATCTTCTTGGATACTATCAAAACTACTCAGCATTTTTTGTTTTCATTCCCTAGAGTGGAATTGAGTTGATTTCTCCCATTGCAGTGCATAAAACAGATTGAAATTAGAACCAACAATAGACGGGTAAAACAAAGAACTGTGATGCTAAACATCTGAAACAAAAACAGAACTTGCTGGAGAAACTGGTAGCATTTGTGGTGAGAATGCTGAGTTAAAGATTCAGTTAAAAACTCATTTTTGTCTCCACTGATGGTGCCAGTCTCTCCAGAAATTTGTTTTGATTTCAGCAAAGAATGAAACTTGGTAAATCTTACAAACAAAGCGCTTACTGCCTATCATTTTGTGGGAACTGGTGTTGCCGACATTCCATGTAGCCTCTTTGAGGCGTGACCGCTCCTCCACACTGTCAGAATCTGAATCAGACTCCACACTGGCCGCCGCCATCTTCGACCTCCCTCCGCACTGCTTGCGGTTGGGTTACGGTAGAAGGTAGAATAGTTGCAGTATCAGCCATGATTGAATGGCACAGCAGACTCAGTAGGCTGAATGGCCTTATTCCCACATATATTATACACTTGCTGCTGTACTTTTCGTACCAAGAGTGAAATGCTTTCAGCATTGACTAGATTTTGCCTTGTTGAATTTTTCTGTGAATTGCTCTTCTGCAGATGACAGTTCAGCTCTTTCAGCTACTGATGTCTACACAAGTTACTCTCTTACATTCTTCTGATATCACTGGATCCAAAGTGCTATCTACTCTTTGTATTGTTCAAATTTGCAACAGCGCTCACCATGTTATAACATGATGTAATGCCCCCTGCTGGCAACATGTTGTATAATGAATCATACACCATGGCTCATTGTGTTTATGTGCTCACTGGATTCTTTGCCTGGTAGATTTAGGAATGATAGGACCTGCTTTGTCTAGTGGGATGAGAGGAAAACCACTGGGCAGGGTAAATAGAAGAGACTCATTTCTTCAACAATGTATTTTATTACATGTTGGCAATTTACAAACAAGTTACGTTGGATGATAGACATGGTTCCTAAAAGTACCAGGAGACTGGATCTGTCTCCTTCCAGATTCAGAGCTGTTTCCCTATCTATGTCCTCCTGATATCATCATATTTGCTAGGGCTTAATGCACTCTGCAGCATTAACCCTTTTAGAACCAAACATCTCATACAACACATGAAGACACTCATTTAATAGTAACAACAATAAAGTATACAATTCTAGTGAGGGTGCACTAGCAGAAGATCCTGCGTGTGTATGTGCATATAGCATTAAAAGTGGCAGGATAAAGTGGTTAGAAATGTACACAGAGTCCTAATAGGGGCATAAGTGATGAAAATGTGGGCTTGTACAGAACAATTTTAACTTGGCGTCTCTGGGGAAATGTCCCTTGGAAAGGATGTCGGCCTCGGGGCCCCATCGGGATCAAACATTCTACTTGCGAGTCTCAGTTGGATCTGCCACAACACGGAAGCTGAGTTCTCAGTATCTACCGGTACAGTTACCGATCACATTTACAACATCCGGTAGCCAAAAGTACTCTCTGACATCATGCGGATGTTTTTGTTGTCGCAATTTCGTGGTTGCTCTGTAACTGGCCGTCCCCAGTTCCGGGAACAGAATCGTCCAGGTCAACAGAAGAGGAAGAAGGCCCTTCAGCCCATCGGGTGTGCACTGGTCATAAACAATCACCTAACTATTCCAATACTATTATCCAGCACTTTAACCAATTGTAAGCCTTGTCATTCAGATAAGTACATTTCAATATTTTTAAATGATGTGAGGGAAACGCGATTTCTAGAAATTGAGAGTATGTTAAGGCTGAAATTGTCTGAATTAAACAGGAATTCGGAAGGGGAAGCGGTTTAGGCAATTTGGGGAAAAAGCGTTGTAACTTTTTGCGTCGATGAACTTTGTCACTCGCTGAATTTTTATTCCGAAGTTAAACAAGTCAGTTTCACTTTCACAAGTTCACTGCGTCAACAGTTATCGTCAAACGAATAGTGCCAGAATAGATCGCGAACTTTTCTCCCGGGTCGTAAGACGCGTTTGTTTTCTCTCTCATTTTGGGGATCAGGTACAGAATCAGAATTTACCTCCCACTTCGTGTTTTTATTGCTCCATCGATCGGTTTCGTTGTTGTCAGGTGACCAAATGATCATCAGAAAAGAACTGTAAATGAGAAACAAAAATATAAATTACTGGAGCAGCTCAGCAGCGTCCTGATGAAGGGCTAATGCCCTAAACATCGACTCTCCTGCTCTTCAGATGCTGCCTGACCTGCTGTGCTTTTCCAGCACCACACTCTCGACTCCGACCTCCAGCATCTGCAGCCCTCACTTTCTCCCAAATGATGATAGTAGCTCACGACAACTGAATAAATGACAGAACTCAAGGAAATTGGGACCCGGGTCCTGGAAGGTTGGGGAGTGATGGGAATTCTCCAGTTCCCTCTCCTGTTGCAAACAAATCTCTAAACTGCTCAGTGAGCATTGCTTCTCTATCGGTTCTTCTTGCTGAAATAATCCAATAGTAATCCCACTCTCCTGGAATATTAGATGTTTCAAAGCAGAGAACTATAAACATTTCAGAGACATTAAAACGAATCTTCTGCTTGTTCAAGTTTGCAGGCACTTGGAGCTTTTTAAGCCACTGTCATTATGCTAAGTGAAACCAGCCTTTCGGAAACCACGGGCTGTTTTTGTGTGCATGATCTAAATTATCACAAAGGACTCTCCAAGGTACTTCAAGGATCAGTGAAACAGATGACCAAACAACAAGACGTCTTATTTTAAGAAGGGTGGTCTTTAATTGGAGATCCCTGGAGTGAATCATATTGCGACGATTGATGACTAGTTGGTGAGTTTATTTTTATAATTGAAGAGAATGCAAACTGAGAGTCAAATGAAAGAGCTAAAAAGAATAGTTTTCTTTGATCCTAAAGTTGGATGCAGCCAGACAGATGTGACAGAGTTGGGGGTATGCTGTACTGCAGCAAGTTGGAGTTGGAGTTGATCACTGCGATCTTAGATGTTCATATCTGCACCATGTGCTTAGCTCACAGGCCTTCGACTCAGAATTCTTGAGCTGGAGTCTGACCTGCAAATATTGCAGAGTATCAGTGAGTGAGGGAATTACCTGGACAATTTGTTACTAGAGACAGTTGTGTTCCTTCAATTAAGTGAACCTTTAGAGTTGGTTCATGGTCAGGGGCAGGAGGGTGTGATTGCAAGTCAGATTGGTATGGGATACATTAGTGGAGGAGGTGTAGCCATTCACTTTGATGAACAGGTGCAAGTTACTTGCTGTGTGAATAAGAACAACAATTTCATGTGAATGGAAACTGACTGTAGCATGATGACACAAGCACATTCAAGTGAAGATGGGAGGGATAAAAGAATTATGGTGTGATTGGGGACACTGTAACTTGGGAAATTGATACTCTTTGATTTACAATCAAGGTCTAGAGTTCGAAAGATTCTGTTGGCAGGATTAAAAACATCATCTCATGGCTAAAGAGGAACTTGAAGACAATGATCCAGTTGTCCTGGTCCATGTAGGAAACAATGACACTGCAAGGATGAAAAATGCTATTATGCTGAGAGAGTTTGAGAAATTAGGATTCAAATGAAGAAGCAGAACCTTAAAAAGTAATCTCTGGTTTGCCACTGAAACCACATCCCACTTAACACCGGAATAAACAGATTATAGGGTCAGATGCATTGCTGAAAGAGTGGTGTGATAGCAAGGATTTTGCTTCATGGATCATTGGCACATAGAAAGAGGGAGCTGTTCCTTTGCGATGGGCTCCACTTGAACCAAGTTGGGATTGGAATCCTGGCAAATCTTAACAAGTAGGGCTGGAGAGTGCACTTTAAAATAATGAAGGCCAGGTAGGAAGATTCAGAAAAGGACAAATTCAAAGGAGAAAGGGAAATGTTCTTTAAAGTTCTCTAGAGTTGCACACTGTTTTAAGTAAAAATAAGGAGAGTAGTTCAGGAAGTGACAAAGAGAAATGAAGTTAAAATTGTATTCGTGTATAAGGTGATGTCAGAAAAAACAGAAAAAGTCAAAGCTTAAGGCACTTTATGTAAACGTGTGAAGGATTTACAACAAATTGGACACATTAATAACAGAAATTAATTGGCTTAATCCAATAATTATTACAAAGATGTAATTGCAAAGTGATCAAGATTAGGACCTAAGTATTCCAGCGTACTTGTATGAGAGAGATTAAAAGGATGATGGAGTATTCTTGATACTAAGGATGAATGAAGACAGCAGAGAGAAATGATCTTAACTCAAAAAAAAAGGAGGGTCAGGTTGGTTGGAACTATTAAGTAGCGAGTCTGAATGATTCTTTTAACTTAAGGTGCCAGTGAAGCACCTATCACCTTTTGTTCTAATCATCAGTCACTCTGGACACACAATTGCCACAAACCTTGAATAGCTATTTGGAAAAATCTTTAATGACTCATTTCATTCCAATGGATTTTTGGTTTTCAGGCAATGGAGAGTCCACTGTGCATCACATTGTGGTCACTTCTGTTCCTTCAACAGCTTTTCTTAGGTAAGTGCCTTGTCTTTTTTTTCAGGAGTTTCTCACGTGTAATTGACTGTCTGGTTAAATCTGTCTGGATCATGTTTAGTTTTGGTTTTAACAAGTGATCTCTTGCTGAAACACAATGCTGCAGATTTTGTTTTAACAATAAACCAAAAGTTTACTAACAAAGGAAACAAAGATAAAAATGAAGAAACTAAATCATCTAACCGTAACACACATTCAAAGATCTTTAAATGCTTTGTAAGAGTGTAATCCCATAAATCCCAAAATGCACTTTTATAAATTGAAAATAAAATAAAACAGCTTTTGTTTTTACAATACTCATGAAATACATACATTAAAACCCCTGTATCTAACACCATGATAGGTTTAATTTGCTGTGACTTCAACTTACTGACTTGAACTGTGGATAGTTTCTTCTTGGAACTATTATCCACCTTAGTTTGAATATAACCACTTCAGGGTTTTATCCCAACATTCTGGTCTGTGATAACATTGCTCTTCATTCTATAAGGATACTGAGTTCCCTATGTCCTGTCCTTGCCTCTTGGGCTGTACATCCATTCGAGGGCTTTCCAGGACTTCCTCAGTCAAAGAAAACCTAAGAACAAATAGCTGCCTGTCAAAAGCTATGTTTTTTTCCCTTAAGCTTAAACAAACAAGTTCCAAAAGTCTCTAACAAATGTTGAAACTCCAGTATTTATGTTGGTGAGTCCAAAACAAGCCAAAATAATCAAACTTTTATTAATGGTGTACAAAAAGTTTGGCTCCAAAACTGCTTTACTAACAAAAAAAATCACTATGGCTTCGGAAATATTTAAGTTAATTATTAATTTCAGACACACAGAAAACCCACAGGCCGGTTACTCAAAACCAAAATCCCAAACGTAGAATAAATGGCATTACATATAAATGACAAGAGTTTACACCACACTGATATATACAATGAATGAGAATCTAAGGAAGACAGATATGAAATTAGTAAGCCTGTAGAGAAATTGATGTCAGTGAGAATTTGTTTTGGATCAAACTGCAATAGTCAAGCAGAAAAATAGTTAGTGCCATTTGTGATTCTTTTCTTTGAAAGGAAAGCAGTATTAATGGCACATGAACAATGGGGCTATAATTTAAAAAGTTAAGCTCAAGCTGAGGGAAAACAATTTACATTAAATAGCAATACATCACTTCTTTTCAGAAATCCCAAATGCTGAAAATAATAAGTTTTAAAGGACAATTACCACTCTTGTGTGGACAAATACATCAGCCTTTGTGAACAGTAAGAAAACACAAGCCATATATGTAACATTTGGGATTCAGCAGTCATACATCCTTAAAATAAGTTTGACTATTTGTAAATAATTTTAAGGTGGTTTATTACATTTATAAAGAAAACAGTTTAGATATAGTGCTTAGCTAAATAGGCAGGAAAAGTTTACAATCTGTGACAGGGGAAGGCAGTTCTCCAATACCAGTGACAAACGGACACTTGGCACAGAACGTATTGACCTCAGGAGGGAGTGATGGAAGCATTCTGCTCTCTCCAGGTGAAGTGTTGGGGTGGTTCTCCTTTCTTGGTCCATTTTCTATCTGAAGAAAACAGCAGTCTGGTGAGAACTGCCACATCATGATGACTGCAATCCATCTCTGAACCCTTCTTGATTTACTTTATTTCCAGGTGATATACCCTATTTCAAAATCATTCCTTTGAACCTTTCTAACTGCTGAATACAGGCTTTGCATTCTTTCCAAGACGAAATACATAGGGCCTCAGTATAATATCCAAATGGTAGCATTTTATTCAGTAACACACTGAAGTGGCAGTCATGCACTCAAATCCTGAAATAGGATTTGAAACTGTCCATATTGACCAATTACATCACAATCTAAATATTGTTGGTCCAGATACTAGAGTTGAGTAATCATGATTTTACATTTAGACAGGGTTGTAATGGCAGATTGGAAGATAAGATTTGACTTGTGTGGGAAAGGGAGAGCTTTTACACCTTTATCTTGTAGATTGGTTCCTTTTGGGAATTTCAATAGATTGGGCAGAAACCATTAAATGGAATGGATGTTCTGAATGGGGCAAATGACCACTTCTTGTTTCATCCTTATTTGTATATTGTATGTCTAATATTTTCATTAGGTGATGGATCCTTCATCCAGATCTGCGGCGTCTTAGGTGAAGACATCTTACTGCCCTGCACCTTTACTGTTGCATCCAACTTTAGTCTGCAGCAACTTGTCATTACCTGGCAGTGGACAGTCAGTTTAATTGTGGTTCATAGCTACTACAATGAGAAAAACCATCCAGAGTATCAGGACCCAGCATTCAGAGGACGTACTGAACTATTTCCCGAAAACTTCCCCAATGGAAATGCTTCACTCAGATTGAAAGAAGCAGCCACATCAGACATGGGGAACTACACCTGCTTTGTAATTCAGGAGGATGGAAAAGGCTACATTGAAAATTTGGTGGAACTGAAATTATATGGTAAGCTTGTAGATATCTCCCAGCCGTAAATAAAAGTACATGCAAAACTTGTTGAGAGAATTGTGCCCAGGCAGGGAATAATCACCTGGAAATTGTTTCAAATCTTTCACATATTTAAATGTTTCAGGGAGATTCATGAGAATGGAGCTTGTTAGACTGTAAGAAAGTTATATCATATATTCAGTCACTTGTGTGCTGTGTAGAAGATGAACTACACATCAGTTTGAGTAAACCGTTTAACTATCAATTATCCTGTTCGCTTAAATAATTTGTCATGGGCCCCCAACTTTCTTTAGTCTGAGAATACCTTTAGGTTTGAAGTGTTCTGCCCAACTTCACCTGAAACTGCTTTTTTTTTTAGTCAGCTTATTAACAAGACTTAATGGACAGCAGGCATAAGCCTGACACTTGGAAGCTAATGAACCTAAAAGCTCAAATCTGACAGGCATGATGGAAGGTTGTCATATTCAAGAATTTCTTGATGTCCAGTTCAGTTTGGATGACCTCTGCCTCTGATCCTTGTGCTACCATCTGGGAGATAGAGGGACCTGCTTTGTCCCAACTTCCAGGATGTTGTTGCCTCCCACCCTGCAGACAGAGACAGGGTGTTAGTTGAGACCCATTTCTTTTCAAAGATGGTGCTCTTCTGATATTGGTGGAGGAGGATAAGATGGAATTGCTAGTTATTAACGTGTCCCTTGGTACGAGAAATCCCATAATCTCAGTGGAAATCCAGCAATCCCAAGCAAGAACATGAGCACAGAGCCAGTGTTGCAATCTTCCTGACCCTTTATCCCTTACTTTTGGTGATTGAGTTTGAGGGGAAAATCAGACCCCCAATCATCCTGCTAACTCCCAGACATTTTATGCTCCAGTTAGCTGTTCAATGAAGCTTCTGAGCTGGTGGTCACACATTTACTAATAATTAATTGAGGAAACATTAAGGATTTCATTAGATTTATTTGATAAAGGGGAGATTCTAAGGTCTCAAGTACAATTTAAAGTTTAGCACCCACAGGCATTCAAGATTATTATATAATGTAAACTGAATGGCATTACCTATACTTATGAAATATTATACTCAAATGAATGTTAGATATTTTAGGATAAAACACATTTCAGACAGACACAATGTAGCAGAAATGGCCATAGCATAAATGAATGAATAAAAATAAATCATAGTCTAATGCCACCATATGGTTAATTGAAGTATATAGATCTTACTGAAATATCATTACATTCAGATGCAAACTGTAGACCTTAAGTTGGTATCTGGTACTTTTTAACAACCCTATATTCTAATAATTTAACTATTAAGTAGTGCAAAAAATTTAGTTGTTTATTTAGGCAAAAGCTGAAAACAGAAGCTAAATTGGTACTTGGGAAATATGGCATGACTGTCTGGAGTCTGGGTTTAGTGCAAGTTTTGGTCCTTATTACTGATTATCATAATTTAATTTGTCTGGAGGCAATAAAGAAGATTTATTCATATTTAGCACTTAATTTCTGTGGAGAAGATTTTGTGGACTCTTCTAAATCACTTACAGTGCAGGCCTCTGCCTGGTAGATGCACATTAGCGTGTTATAACAAGGGCCAAAGCATGGAGTAAAGTGTGCACAGTTCTTGCATACAGCACTTGAGGTTGGACGAGGTCCAGAGAAGGAGAAAGCACTGAACTAAAAGGCACAGGCACCATTCTTCCATTCCTCCCGTCCCGCTCTCCTGCAGTAGGCAGTGCCATGGCATAGTGTCATGTCCTTCTCCCATTCTTTGTCCAAAACGAATGGGAATCACTAACAAGATTGCCTTGACCAGGTACTCCCTTTCTGCTGCTGACTCCAAGAAGAGTGTCAGAGCACTTAACTCCCTTTTTTTAGGTGAACTCCTCAGAGAATTCTTTGAATAAGTGTTGCTGTAAAGTTATTGAAGAGTTCAGTCTCTAAGAAAGTCTTACAATTTATTCAGTAGCAGCTTCTCAATTGCAGCAGCAAATTGAGATGGTCAAGAGTATCCATTTAAACAGTATTTCAAATCCATAACAACACTTTGTTTACTTCCAAGTAAATTGTTGGGGGATGGTATTAGAACAAGTCTCCTAATTGAGCACTGTAGGCATTTTTAGTATCAGTCAACCCTTTTACAAGCTTCTGAATAGCTGTTCTAAATTGTTCTTTTACTAAGATGACATTCTGCTCTAAACACAGCTGAACTGGCATTTCGGTTTAAGAACAAAGAACAAAGAAAATTTACAGCCCAGGAACAGGCCCTTTGGCCCTCCAAGCCTGAGCCAATCCAAATCCACTGTCTAAACCTGTCGCCCAATTCCTAAGCATCTGTATGTTTCTGCTCCCCACCTATTCATGCATCTGTCCAGATGCACCTTAAATGAATCTACCGTGCCTGCCTCTACTACCTCTGCTGGCAACGCATTCCAGGCACCTACCACCCTGTCTATAAAGTACTTGCCATATATAGCCCCATTAAACTTTTCACAACTCACCTTGAAAGTGTGACCTCTCGTTATTGAATCCCTCACCCTGGGAAAAAGCTTATCTCTATCCACCCTGTCTATATCCTTCATGACTTTGTAGACCTCAGTCAGGGCCCCCCTCAATCTCCTTTTTTCTAATGAAAACAATCCTAACCTAGTCAACCTCCCTTCATAGCTAGCACCTTCCATACCAGGCAACATCCTTATAAACCTTCTCTGCACTCTCTCCAAAGAGTCCACATCCTTTTGGCAGTGTGGTGACCAGAGCTGTACACAGTATTCTAAATGTGGCCAAACTAAAGTCTTGTACAATTTTAACATGACCTGCCAGCTCTTATACTCAGTATTCCGTCCGATGAAGGCAAGCATACCATATGCCTTCTTGACCACTCTATCCACCTGTGCAACCACTTTCAGGGTACAATGGACCTGAACTCCCAGATCTCTCTGCTCATCAACTTTTCCCAAGGCTCTTCTGTTTACAGTATAGTTTGCTCTGGTCACTGTGATCACATCAGAGGATAATTAACACCTGAACATGCTAGTTAAGATAGCTCATTTCATGGGAAGAAGAGTGAACATTGTATCTCAGCTGTTAATGGAGTGATTAAACCATAATTTTATACTTCTAAATATCCTAGATAAACCACTGGTCATTGGAAATGACGATACCGCAGTTTTGCACAGACAAAGAGCAATTTATACACTTGGATTCATAAGTGGAGCACTGATTGTTTTAATTGGATTTAGAGTTGGATATTCGGAAATGCAAAAGAAGAAGCAACAAATTTCCAACGAGAGTGAGTAAAGTGTTCCAAAAAATTAAACACGTGTCAAGCAATTTGCATATAGTAACTGAAGTTTGATACTTTGAAGGACCTACTATGACAGTTACAAAATTTAATGTAATTTGTTTTAATATTTAAGGCTACAGTTTCTTGACACAAGGGAATTTACTCTGTTTCTAAAGTTCAACCTTAGGATTAAAAAAAAATGTTAAGATATGGGACACAGACTGATATGTTTATGGGATTAAAAAAATGAGAATTTCCCACAGGATGTGGGAAATGATTGAGTTCTATTGATGCATGTTTTGTGATATGATTGTTCACTTAATGTAAGGATTTCTTAGGCTTTTTATTGCAAGGCATAGCTTCACTGAAGGAGATTGCTTGCACCAACATTAATAAATTCTAAGGTTAGATTTTCCAAATAGGAAACAGAACTGGGACTTCATATTTTTAAAATCTCTGTAGTCAAGAGTCAGGGATTGACTTGTCTCAAGATTCAAGGGAATTGTTATTGGGAATTCAAGGGAATTAGTATTGTTCAATTGGTAATGTAAATGGCTTCACATTCACTGAACAGTAAACTGTTGCCCAATAAACATCACAGAGTCAATGCTCCACATATTCTTTGTAATCTCAAATTTGGGTGAAACCTGAGTGACATGGACAATAGCAAGATTTGTGGCAGAATTGGGTGGGAGGTCTAGTGAGGGCCATCTCAATGCAGGGAGAAATCTGTTGCATTGATACCGGGTGATGAGGTGAATTTCCCACTAGGCAGCAGCAAGTTATCATTTCAGGGGGATTATAGCTGCAAATTGCCTCATTAATATTCACTTCCTATCTTTCCAAATGTGCTGAACAAGCTAGACATGAAGACATCTCAGTGTGAAGTCAGAGCCCATGTCTGGCGACTTCAGCTTGCTGCTTGGCTGTGAGAAGCTTCCATATTGCTCAGCACCAAACAGCATCCGCAGCCATGGGCTGCACGCACACCTCATCCACAGACATTGCCATCTGACATTTATGAACTCCTCGTAACCATCTTGGCATCTCTCCAATCCACTACAGGCCACTTTGCAAGCACAGACTTGCATTGCCAGGTACAATGGCAACGAGCAATGAAATTCTGCTGCAAGGACACTTTTTACTTAGGCATAGGCACCAGCTCACAGATTGGACAAAGCTGTGTCTTAGGGCTGCTTTCTTGTTTTCTCAGTACCTACGTTTTAGCTTTTATCTGCAGCCTTGCAGTATCCCTGCCTTGCCTTACCTTGCCATTCCTTTTAACACAGTTAGACAACCAAGCAGCTTACCTTGTTGGTCAGCAGTCCTCAATCTAGGGATGTACATCTTGCTGTAGGGCAGCTACATCAATGTCATAAATGTAGTATGTGTCAGCATATTATGCACTAAACAGATTGCGTGTGCAGCAAGCCGATGGCTTATCCTCACTGAGGTTCATGGAAGTACTGGAAGAGCACAGCAGTTAGGAATCCTGCCACAGTCAGTGAGGGCACGCTCTGATGCCAATTAACAGTCAGGCATCCGATCAGGGTTGACTTGTTCAGGGTGCCCATGCAGAGCAGAAATTCCCAGTCAGACCTGTGGCTCCGTTGCAATCAGTTTTGTTTTTTGGGTAGGGGTTCGCTGGAAAGATATACAGGAATGTGTTACGGTCTGGGCAGTTCTTGCTGGCATCTCGTTACGTCGCCTAAGGGAGTGGCTGTGCTCAGTTTGTTGGGTCCATCCTCAGAGGTAAAGGGAAAAGAGATGGAAGAGGGTGCAGCTCCTGTAGGAATAAGACAGGAACCTACTGTTCAGGATTGAGGGTTGCAGGCTTAAGGGGAAAGGGAACGATGATTATGAAGTTGGTTAATTGAGATATGGTAAATCATGGAAGTGAATGGAATCATGTGGCAGGGGTCTTGGGTTCAACCACAGACAGGAGCCCACTGGTTTCAAGAGGACAGTTAATAACCACACCAGGCATGGTCACCTCATAATGCAGGGCCTGGGGGACTGGTACATCTATGTACAGTCCTGTAAACACTTAGGCAGAGACCTGAGGATGTGTAAAGAGCATTTCATGGGAAGGGCTATCTCAAACAGGATCTGAATGTTCAGGATTTCTTCGACACATTGTAATAGTAATGTATTACCATAGAATCCCTACAGTGTGGAAACAGGCCATTCGACCCAACAAGTCCATACCAAACCTCAACAGTATCCCACTCAGATCCATCCCCCTACTCTATAACCTTGCATTTTCCATGACTGATGCACCTAACCTACACATCTCAGCACACTATGGGCAATTTAGCAAGGCCAATTCACTTAACCTGCACATCTTTGGACTGTGGGAGGAAACCAGAGCACCTGGAGGAAACCCACGCAGACACGGGGAGAATGTGCAAATTCCATACAGACAGTCACCCAAGGCTACAATCAAACCTGGATCCCTGACACTATGAGGCAGCAGTGCTAACCACTGAGCTACCCTGCCATGTTACATGTATTTATGAAAATACAGTGAAATATGTATAAGGTGACATAAGTTGGTGCAATTTTAATTACATAAATTACAAAAAGAAATAAATCATACAAAGTTAGGACTAATCTCATTTTTTGTTCCATACATGGTTTATTGATTTCTTAAGTGCTACAGGATACTGTCACACTCTCCAGCCGCCAAAACTCTCCCTGAGGTCACAACACCAAAGCGGAAGCAGCTGAAGCAGCTCCTCTCCACCAGATGTCATCTCTGCCAAAGCTGCCTCATTGCTGCTGACGTTCCAGCCACTGCCATAGCCAGGAGAATGTCCCAACTGTTGAAGGCCAGGATCTGTCTCAACTTCCAAGAAGTGGTAGACCGTCCAAATCAATTCCTGAAGACCAAGAGATCGTTAACTCGCCCGCCATTGCAGACCTCACCAAAACACCGAAGGAAATGAGCGGACCCCAATTCATTGACGCTGGAACAGCCCCTCAAGCTGCAACTGCTATGGCAAGTAGGAATGAACATGACCACCGCTCAACAGTTCTCTGCAATCTCTCTCCACCACCGCAGCCAGAGAAAGAAGAAATTAATTTGATTCAAAAGTTAAATGAAGAAGAGTTAAATAAACAAAGGAAGAAGGATGCAATCTGTCTTGTGAGAGGGAGCAGACGGGTTGGGATCCTGAACACCATCAACCCTGCCATCTCCTTCCATTGTTAGGGAAAATTGGAAGTACACAATGGGAAAGAATATGGCTGCAACCGCACTGAGACTGGGTGGGATCAGTGTCTGAGCCTGTGAGGGAGGCGCCTAGTGCATTAGCTCCTTGTATGCTGCACTCCTCCCTGCCTGGATCTCACCTAACAACCATTCACAAAATGGCCAGGCAATGAATGGGGATGTTTTAGGATGAGGGGTAATGGAATCAGCAAAGTCCATTCTTCTCTATACACTTGGTTCATCCTACCTCTGATTACTGCAGCAGACTCTCAAAACAGATATTGGTCCATGGTGTATCCTGTGTAAATATGAAGTTAGTCCTTCTGCTGGCATAGTTATATTCAGGGCTAAACAGAGACTCAAAGAAACAGATGTGGTGTCAAAACAAGGAAAATGATACAAATGTGACACTTTACACACATGTGCAATGTCACCTGTGCCAGCAAAATGCCCTGAATAGGTTTCATCTTTCTATCCCTGTCTCTACATCTCGGTGTAATCGCTGATTCTGCAGGAGTGGTGGAGGGACTCTGCTTGGCAGTGGAGCTCAGTGATTTGGTCAGGATGTCCTGGGGTGTTTGTGTCTGGATGGCCCAGAGATGTTTTCCCAGACTTCTCTTGCCAAAGGCAAGAGGACTCTTTTCCTAGCTTTAACTTCCAAGGGTCAAAGGGTGTGCAGGCAGGGTGGAGGTGGAGGGTCTAACCACTTCTGGAGTAATCTGGGAGGAGATTCTGAGGTGCTTGTGTGTGTGGTTCCTTCTCCAGTTGGGTGCCTCCTGGCACTGCCCTGTTTCCTTTTGAGGATGTGGGCAGGTTCCCCATCCCCCTGTCACCACACCTTCAGTTTTGAGGGCCAGTGGCTGGAATCCAAGTGAGTTCACCTCTCCAGCAAACTCGGAGGATGCTGGACCTGGCTGTCCAGTGCGACTGTCCATAGAGGCAGCCAGACAATCTCCTGCATAGCTGCACTCCTAAGGCTTTTGGGCATTGATGGCTATTGTCTCCCACATGCCTTGCTTCCAATTCCGTTGCTGCTTGTGCATGTGGATGATGTCCCTGATTGTCAACCCCAAAAGGTCCCCTCCTGCCTGGGGCTAAGCAGGCACTTGGTCTCCTGCAGGCCTCCGAATGCCAGAGGCTTGAGCAGTTTCATCCTCAGCCAGCTGTCACAGTGAGGTGCTCACCAGCAAATGTTCCACTTTCTGTGGCTGACATTCTCACTGAGGTGTCAGTGTTTTCAGTTGAGCAGGTGGCTTCTGGCTGACCCAGCCGTTTCTCCATGGAAGTGGTGAACATTGTGCTGCAAGACAAAAGACAGACAACATGTCGCTGCGACTGGTTAGAAATAGTGAACAATGAAAGAGATAGATTTCAGGGCTACTGTGAGAGGGTTTTAGAATGAAGAATGTTCTGTACTCAGTTGGCAGGAAATGAATGTTTATTTTAATTTCAAAAATATACTTTAGTCATAAAAATGCAGGAGTGATCTGAGTCTTCTGCAAAAGACAGATCTCATTTTCATGGCACCTCAGGATCTAATGTTGTGGACCTCACTACTCATATGGGCTTATTGATGCCTGTCTGGAGACAAAGGGAGGGATTGAGTGAGCTGAAAATGGATGGCAATGCTGTTCGTGCTGGTGTGGGGTGATGGTGGGGGGGGGGAGCGGTTTAAGTTGGTGAGGTTTTCCAAGGGAATGCATAGGCAACTTAGAAACTCTGCAGGATTAGAGTAAATGAGGAAAATGAGGCATACAGTTATGAGAGTATTAGAGCTTGAGCCTTGGTGGAAGATGGGTACAATAGGAGAGAGAGTGATTATGAAGTATCAAGGTGTGATATTTACTTTAGCAGAGCAGAGAAGATCATTGACTTTGCGTTACTGCAGGCTGTTTATCTGCACTGTCAAGACTGCACTGACCAAGGTGGCAACCTCAGACCAGGATGCCAAGGTCTGGTGTTGTGACTCCCCCTACTCGTCTTCAGGAAGAGGATGCCCCTAACTTTGCACCATTCATCCACCAGGACTTCCAGGTCTTTATCAAAGAATTGCAGCAGCATCTGCCCTTCTCCAACATGTTCAAATTCTATCCGTAACAGAGAAGGGAAGCATTAGAATGCTAGCCCTCACTCAGGTGCACATTGGCCTTTCTAACATGGCACCATCACCAGGGATGCCCTAGCCCTTTGGCAAACATATAGTCAATGCTGAGTTGTTCCAGGAATGGCCTCTTGTAAGATAGGGCCAGAATCAATGTGACAGGTGCTATATAGGTGGGGTGAATCATTGATAAAGCAAGTTTGGCAAGATCAGGCAAGAAATCTCACTAGGCCGCATGGTGAAAAACCCTCTTTAAAAAACACGACGCAACTTACAATCAGCCAAAAAATACGTGAGATTCAGTTTGATTGAGTGTGATTTATGGTCAAGATTATCGAATTGTTGCCATTACATTGAATTCTGTGCAGGATTGAACTTCACATATACAAGAGTGGCCTGAAGGTTTAGCTCTCCCCCAGTGACTGAGAGTTCACAGACAGGCAAGTGTCACTGCTGGCCAACATGGTGTTTTCCCAACGCCATCCCATCTTCTATAATGGAGGTCTCTTTCAGGCCATGGAGCTGCAAGAGTCAATCTGTTGTTTCGAATAGCAAATCTATCCTATCAATTGGCCACCACTGGGAAAATCACAGCTGGGTGAATGGCCCCCCAAGAGTGCTGGCTTGTGACACCCTTTTGGCCCCAACTGTGGAGTCCCAATGCCCCTATAGAAAACCCGCCCAGTAACTTGGTGAATCTAATAGATATTGACAGTAAATGATATTGCCCTTAAGAAGCAGACATTAACTCAAGCTTATTTTTTTTTTCTAGATGTGCCTTTACTGGATAAGGCTGTAGAAGGTAATGAACTGAATTCTCTTTTGTGTTCTCATTAGGTTCTAACATATATGATGGCACTACAGCCGACTACAAAATAAATTTGGTATTCTTGTTAACTATTTGATGCATTTCTACCAAAAAACCAACATAATCTTCAGAGGATTGTGATAATATTTGTTTTAGTAAATTAGCGAGGAAAGAATAGAATGTTACTGACTAAACAAATTTGGAATATTGGTTCTATTATCTCGAGATAGAAAAAATTAGATTAAAACTATGTAAGTGCTTTAAAAACATATTAAAAGACCAGTAACCTACCAGGTTTACTTCGTTATGAAACCATTTCTTTAATTCCTTCAGAATCAGTCACAGATGAATAGGGAAGGAGGTAGAACTTAAAAACTGTGATAATGTTATGTGAATGTTCCTTCCCACGCTACTTTGGTAAAAAGTCTGACTTGGTTTTCATGCTCCCTTTCAAAAAAAATGTTTGGAATGCTCTTCCAAACCTGCTTATTAAAGCGTACCAATGTGAGGCTTAAACATTACACCAGTTTAACATCAGATTTTTGTGTTCTGGCATCTTCCGTGGCTGCTGCCAGACATAAACTAGGACTCAACTTTGAGGCTTTGAAACCGTGATGATCTTGCCATGTTGAATAACAAGGTATTAATGACATAGAACACTGAGTGCCCAAATTGTCTATGTCATGCAAATGGAGAGGTGTTGATCTTTGGCATTGGAATAAACTGTCTAGTAGAAGCCGTAGAGTAGATATACGAGTCACATGTTGCCCACAAGGGTCTTATTTTCTGCCAGGAGAGTTAGTGAACTTCTGTGTTGAAATTTTCTGGTTCCAGTGTTGCTGACAGATGACAGGGAACCACATCAAGACAGGTGCAGCACCCTGACACATTTTATCTTTCAGGAAAATGACTAACTGCAAACTAGATGGCAATCCAATTTCTAAACAGACAATATGGTGTCGGGAAATGATGGGTTCATCCATCTGAGTTCCTGCTCCCACTAAGCCATTAAAATCCTGCCCCAGATATTAAGTGCTGAAAATGAACATATAAATGCTATAAATGTTTAGAATTTGAAGTAAAGGGAGGTGGACATTTATGAAAGCTGAATATGTGACTGAATGCCTGGTGCCTGTTTCTGAATGAAACTGTTTCTTCCCACTTTGTGTATTGAGAATTTCAACCATTTCCTTCCAGATGTCATTGAAAGTTACAAAAAGGACATTTTGAAAAATCGAACAGAATTTGACAAAATGTCACATGGGAAGGCCAAAGCCTACAGCTTACTTGACAGAACAGTCAATATCACCTCTCCCATGAAACAGATCACAGGTCTTGCTCCAGATTTTGTGTCAGGAGTGAAAGCTGCACAACTACTGTCATTGCCGCAGAAAGCAAACTACCCTTCAAAGCGAGTCCTGTTGATCGGTGACAAAGGAGTGGGGAAAAGCTGGGCTATAGCCAGCATCCAGCAAGAGTGGGCAGAATCTCAGCTAAGTCAACCAAGGTGCATCATTGTTTTCAGATGCCGTGACTTCAATGGAGTTGAAAGAAAGACGACTCTACGGAAACTGCTTCAGAAGCAGTTTGAGTCATTGTCATCAGTCCTAACAGAACTTCTTCGTAACCCTGAGGATGTGTTATTCGTTTTGGATGGACTGGATGAATTCAGCAATCAGTTGCAATGTAATCCACTGGATGGTGATTTTAACATAGACACTGAGGCTGAAGTAAATATTCTTGTTTACAGACTCATTGCAGGTGATCTCCTTTCAACAGCACAGGTATGGGTTACCTCCCGATGGAATACTGAGCAGCTTGAATCTCACAAGAAGTATTTTGATTGCATCCTTATTATCTCTGGGTTTACCAACGATCAGTTAAGAGGATATTGTGAAATATTCTTTCAGAGAAAACAAAGCGCAGCAGAAATTTATGAACACGTGGTTAAATATGAGACCATCAACTGCCTGATGTCAAATCCCCTCAACAGCTATATCCTGTGCAATATTTTGGAAAGATGTAACTGCAGTTACACTGTGATGGCAGATGTGTCAATGACGCACAGTAAAGTACTCTTGCTGTTCCTTTATAGCCTGGTTCACTGCAGGACATCTGACAAGTCAGTGGTCATTATTGAAAACTCTGGGACTGAACAGAAAGACAAATTGCTTCAAGATACTATCCTGAAATTGGGGGAACTGTCCTTCAACAATTTGCTGTCAGGGAAACTTGAAATAAAAATAGATGATATGTGTCACTATGGAATAGATCATGATGTTCTTTCAAAGTATTTTTCAAATCTTATCTTGGAAGAAGAGTATAAAGGCCAAAGAATCCTTGAGTTCTGCCATGTCATGCTAAAGGAATATTTTGCAGCTTTGTATTGTGCAACTTCACTGAAAGATGACGCTGAAGAGTTGGTCAAATGTCTGGATCTTTGGTGTTTTGGGAGAACACCACAGAATCAAAAAAGCCAATACTATTTGAGATCATTTAAGGCTGAACACACAGAGATGCTGTACAATTTCACGAGGCTTCTCATGGGCTGCTTAAAAGCAAGAAGAGGTAGCAAGTTGTGGGACTGTAATGCTTCACTCCCTCATTCTACAGCCAGAGCTCTAGTGACTTGGTTCAAAGAATGTCTTGAACGAAGTTGCAAAAGGTCCAAGCTGCTGAATTTAATGCATTGTCTTTTTGAATTGCATGATTCAACTATAACAACAGAGGTATCTCCTCACTTCAAGCATGTAGATTTTTTCAACATTTCTCTGAGCCCACTAGACCTTTCTGCGTTATGTTACTGTCTCCGTCATTCTGCTGTGGAAGAATTGGATTTAAGACTCTGTACTATAGCGGATGATGGAATAAAACAGCTCAAGGATGTGCTATTCAAATGCAAAACTGTTCTGTGAGTAATATCATTCATAAGAATTTAAAGCAACAGGTTTACAATCTGCAAGGAATAAAATCTTGCATTTGGGTGCTTTACCGTGTACCGTCTTTCGCTGTGTTTCCCTTTGTCATGCATTTTCTGCTTCAGTTCTGCCCTGATCAAATTTAATGCCTGCATTGTGTCACGTTCCAGTCGTGGAGATAATTTGTACAATACCCCATCAATTATACCTGAAAATTACACTGCAATATGTGATTGGATTTCTTTGCTATAGGTCTTTCTGCTATATTTCAGAGATTCTTTTTAAAAAAGTATTTTTAAATTCGCTTTGTTTGCCTTACTGTTTGGTTAGTTTGCTGTAAAATACATTGATGGCAAGGTCTGCTGTAAGTCTCACATAAACTTAATTATGTATTTGCTATAATCATGACAGGATGAATGTACAGTTAATTAAGCCCCAAGTCATGAGTCACACATATAAACTCATGTGTGTTAAATATGAACATTTAAATTCAACCAACAAAACAGCAATTTTTTTCCCTTTGCACCATTATTCAGAATTAAAGCAATTTTGCACTATATTTCTTCAGTAAAATGAAAATATTCCATTATTCCAACACAAAACCCTTCCTTAACAAAAGTGGCAGGATTGCTTAATATATAAGCTGTAATCCAGAATTAGAATAATGTCCCTTTTCAATCACAAAAAAAAACCTCTCAAACACACAGGACACCAATCACTCTGCAGAGATAATAGTTTTTAAAAAATGAAATGGAAATACAGCCTTATTAAGCAATGGTCTGTGAAACCAAGGATAGAGATGTATGACTCCTCCAGTCCATCAACTTTCTTGTTGGCAAAACTCAAATTGATGACAGCTATATTCTGATCATTTAAACAAGGTTCAATTGGAAATCAAGCTGGAAATTGGTCACAACTTAGCTCTCAGGATTGTAAGTCGAAGATTGTGGTGCTGGAGAAGCACAGCCAGTTAGGAGCAGTCTCTGTGCTGTCCCAGCACCACACTCTTCGACTCTGATCTCGAGCACCTGCAGTCTTCACTTTCTCTCAGGATTGTAAGTTAGTCAAAGTACTCGGGTGTTGACTTTATCAAGTTTCCAAATTTCATGTGAAAGAATTGTAGATTGTGGTGCCAATAGTTGCTGCATAAACAACAGAGCTTGGTTTAAAAGGATGTGGCAGACACTTGATTTAGTCACTGATTGCTAGATCGTAATCTCTTCTGCCAAAATTGCTTACCCTTCCAGAATAATCTAGAGCACAAAGGTGACCCTCTGCTTCCTCTCATCTATATGACTGCACCCTTCTGAGTTGATTTTAACATTCTCATTGTTTCCAAGATCCTGCTGTTACCTACCTCTCCAATCCGGCCCAACCCCTCAACACTTCGAGATATCCAGACTCATCTAAATCTGGTTTCTTCAGCATCCCAAATTATTGCTCCAACTTTCAGCTGTAAATGTGCTATAGTATAGAATTTGCTCCCTTGTACTGAAGAAGGGTCATTGGACTCAAAATGTTAACTTTACTTCCTCTTCACAGATGTTGCCAGACCTGCTGAGTTTCTCCAGCAATTTTGGTTTTTGTTTGATTGCCTTAATTACTTTGCCTTAAATAGGCTTTGAAAGGATTAAGTGACCTTGATACTATTGGTTCCCTTTCTGGTCTCATGCTTTTGTTTTATCATCAAGAATCAGTAAAGAAGACAAACCAGAAGCTAGAAATCTCTCTTGAAATCATTTTTTTTGTCTCAGCAGAACTGGTAGTTTCCACATGCCAGTGTTTCTGTGTTCCGAGTAAAACTGAAGAATTGGACAGTGACCAGTTCCCAAAGACTTAAATCCAAGTTGGAATTGATTTTGTTCATTTGATCTAATGCTCCTTATGCCACTCAGAATTATATTTTGTTCTGTGATGTCACTCTGAAGTTTATTGGAATTCTTTGTTTCGTAGATATAAATTGTTTTGCTGTTGATTATGATCTGTGTGATCTCACTGGGCACAAATTGACTGATATGTTTATCTGTAAAATAGCAGTGACTATACTGGAAATGTATTACATCAGCTTGGAAATGTTTTGGAGAATCCTGAGTCCATGAAGGTGTCATATAAATATATATAATTTCTTTTTTTCTTATCTCTGGTGGGACCAGGAGCTACAGGGCAAATATCTATTGTTTGAAGAGGCCTAACAATTACATCAGTTTAGAAACTGAGATTTATATCTTTGTTTATTTTCATATCAAAACAACCTTCCTATGCCCTAATGAAGAGTCAATGGACTCAAAACATTAATTCTTCTTTCTTCTCACAAATGCTGCCAGACCCACAGAGTTTTGCCAGCAATTTCCGTTTTTGCTTCCTCTGTTGTTACAGATATTTTGTCCAAAAATGTACTTTATTCGTAAAACGTGTATAAACATAAACATTTCAAATCAGACATTCTGGAAAGTGCGATGGTACTTTCAATTTTTCTCCATAGAATATGTTGTATCCTTAGGAATCTCGTGACAATGCAATGGCATTCACTCAATGAATTCAATGACATGCATACAGCCTGATGATTCCATAATTTACCAGCCCTTTGGTGCACTATGGCTGACTGTTTTTAGATGGTGAAACTATCCCCATTGTGTTTTTGTGGGCAGCTGCCTCAAGCTTTAATGTGTCCCTGAGCACGTGGTTCTGACCTTAGAATGTGCCAGTCTGTAATCCACAGCTGTGACAACTTTGCAATAGAGGACCAACAAGGTTCTGGCAGACCAAAGAGTGCCTTCCACTGAAACCACTTCAGATGTCCAGCATCTGCAGTTCTTTGTTTGATGTTTATCTCAGTGTATGTCCCTGGGGATAACCTGTAGAGCACAGAGTATTGCATCACTGAACCTTCCCAGGCCTTCTTTGAAAAGGCACATTTCACAGAAGGTGAATGACAGTGTCTTCATCACCACACTTCCCTTGAGAGACTCAGAGACTTTGGATGTGTATAAAGGGCCTGACGTAGTGTGCCTTTCTGACACCCAGTCATTCCGCACTTTGGTGCTTGTGTCCTGGAGATGATTTGATTTATTATTGTCACATATACTGAGATACAATGAAAAGTATTGTATTCCGTGCTAATCAGACAGATCATCCCTTAGATAAGTACATCAGGGTAATTAAGGAAATCTGCGAAATGACTTTAACAGTCTGCTCACAGAACCATCACAGAATCCACTGTCTCCTTTCCCTCATGACCTTGAAGGTGTTACATGCAGACCAGTGCCAAATGGACCTACAGATAGCGAAGCTCATTATTGAAAGGATGGTTGAATCAAGACATTTTTGTGTATTCGATACTCCAAGACAGTAACAAAGAATCTCTTAAAAATTAAACTATTTAAAACCATTGCTAGATCAAATTTACCTAATAATACCTAATACAAAAATTTTCCTTATTTATCATTGGCCAGAAGCTTATTCCCCTAACAATGCTGCACTTCTTAATATCTTCTTTTCAGTCAGATGATAAAGGGGACATGAGATAGCTTTGGCAAATAGAATTAAGGAGAATCCAAAGGGTTTTTACAAATACATTAAGGACAAAAGGATAACTAGGGAGAAAATAGGGCCCCTCAAAGATCAGCAAGGCGGCCTTTGTGTGGAACCGCAGAAAATGGGGGAGATACTAAACAAGTATTTTGCATCAATTTTGGAAAAGGATATGGAAGATATAGAATGTAGGGAAATAGATGGTGATACCTTGCAAATGCGCATATTACAGAGGAGGAAGTACTGGGTGTCTCGGAACACATAAAGGTGGATAAATCCCCAGGACCTGATCAGGTGTACCCTAGAACTCTGTGGGAAGCTAGAGAAGTTATTGCTGGGCCTCTTGCTAAGGTATTTATATCATCAATAGTCGCAGGTGAGGTGCCAGAAGACAGGGGTTGGCTAATGTGGTGCCACTGTTTAAGAAGGGTAGTAAAGACAAGCCAGGGAACTATAGACCGGTGAGCCTGACCTCGGTGGTGGGCAAGTTGTTGGAGGGACAGGATATATATGTATTTGGAAAGGCAAGGACTGATTAGGAATAGTCAACATGGCCTTGTGCATAGGAAATCATGTCTTACAAACTTGATTGCTTTTTTTGAAGAAGTAACAAAGAGGATTGATGAGGGCAGAGCGGTAGATGTGATCTATATGGATTTCAGTAAGGTGTTCGACAAGGTTCCCCACGGGAGATTGATTAGCAAGGTTAGATCTCATGGAATACAGCGAGAACTAGCTATTTGGATACAGAACTGGCTCAAAGGTAGAAGACAGAGGGTGGTGGTGGTGGAGGGTTGTTTTTCAGACTGGAGGCCTGTGACCAATGGAGTACCACAAGGTTCAGTGCTGGGTCCAGTACTTTTTGTCATTTACATAAATGATTTGGATGCGAGCATAAGAGATACAGTTAGTAAGTCTGCAGATGACACCAAAATTGGAGGTGCAGTGGACAGCAAAGAAGGTGGCCTCAGATTGTAATAGGATCTTGACCAGATAGGCCAATGGGCTGAGAAGTGGCAAATGGAGTTTAATTCAGATAAATGCGAGGTGCTGCATTTTGTGAAAGCAAATCTTAGCAGGACTAATACACTTAATGGAAAAGTCCTAGGGAGTGTTGCTGAACAAAGAGACCTTGGAGTGCAAGTTCATAGCTCCTTGAAAGTGAAGTCGCAGGTAGACAGGATAGTGAAGAAGGCATTTGGTATGTTTTCTTTTATTAGTCAGACTATTGAGTACAGGAATTGGGAGGTCATATTGCAAATGTACAGGACATTGGTGAGGCCACTTGGAATACTGCATGCAATTCTGGTCTCCTTCCTATCGGAAAGATGTTGTGAAACTTGAAAGAGTTCAGAAAAGATTTACAAGGATGTTGCCAGGGTTGGATGATTTGAGCTATAGGGAGAGGCTGAACAGGCTGGGGCTGTTTTCCCTGGAGCGTCGGAAGTTGAGGGGTGACCTTATAGAGGTTTATAAAATCATGAGGGGCATGGATAGGATAAATAGACAAAGTCTTTTCCCTGGGGTGGGGAAGTCCAGAACTAGAAGGCTCAAGTTTAGGGTGAGAGGGGAAAGATATAAAAGAGACCTAAGGGGCAACCTTTTCACACAGAGGGTGGTACGTGTATGGAATGAGCTGCCCGAGGAAGTGGTAGAGGCTGGTACAATTGCAACATTTAAGTGGTATTTGGAAGGGTATCTGAATAGGAAGGGTTTGGAGGGATATGTGTCATGTACTGGCAGGTGGGACTAAATTGGGTTGGGATATCTGGTTGGCATGGACAAGTTGGACCGAAGGGTCTGTTTCCATGCTGTACATCTCTATGACTATGACTCTATGATCCTTATTTGGCAAGTATTCAAAACTGAGTGTCTTTACTATCTTATTTTACAGTGTAAGCTCCAACAAACTGACTGAGAAGTCAGCAGAGATTTTGAGTGACATTCTTCAAGACCCAAAATGCAGAATTGAGACATTATCGTAAGTACTTAAATCATATCATTTTTAAAAAAGAATTTGTTCAAGTTTAGTAAAAAATCTGATCATTGTCATTTCTGTTTCTGAATTGCTTGTTTCATTTAGATGTGGCACAAACTATTTTGGTGCCAGGGGAGCTCAGTTTTTTTGGAAAGCTTTGACAAGAAACCAAAGGCTCAAATCTCTTCGTTTGTATGATAATAAGATTACAGATGAAGGTATAAAAAACATGGTTGATTACCTGAGTTACAATACAACTCTTGAGAAGCTCTAGTAAGTATGCAGCATGTGTGCTGGCACATGAATGTAAATATTTTATGTAAATATGTAATTTCTTGTAAAGTTACAAACAAATGTATGCATATGCATCATTTCTGACTCAGGTTAGTTGGAATGGTGAATGAACGCAAACTGTTGGAAACATAATGCAAATACTAGCCTGCTATCTTATCCCTCCCCCCACAAACATTTGACCTCACTCTCCACCCTAAAGTGTCTGGATTATTTATCAGTGGTGAAATGATTAGTGCCAAATTACTTTCACAAAGAAAGTTTATCTTTTCTGTACCATTGTGTAAGAGTACTTAATCTGTTGTCAGAGGATTTTTTTCTTCAAGACTGGAATAGGAAGCAAATACAGTGTTTATTATAAAATCATGGAAAGCAAGCACACACTCACTGTGAGCTGCTCGCAAGTTCCCTGAATTGAAGGCGTCATACTAATACCAACTGAGAAAGGAGATGGATCAACCTTGTAGAACAGATCATAAACCTTGAAGGAATTTTTAAAAAAGAAACAGTGTGTGGGTTTGGGATAATAAAAGCAGGATAAATAACGCAAGTATATTGGGAACTTGACTCCAACCAGCTTTAGGATAATATATTCTGTAGTAGACCAGCATGTAGGCTATTCTAGACTTGGAATTGTGTAATGAGACAGAATTGATCAATAAACTTAGCGTAAAGAAACCTCTAAATCACAGTGATCATAACATGATAAAATTTGATATTCACTTAGATAATGAAAAATGTTAGACTAGGACAGGTATTTAGATTTTAAAAAAGAGGAAATGATGTGGATATGAGCATTGGAAAAAATAAATTAAGAACCCAAAATCCAAAGTAGGACAATAACAATGTCAGTGATGGACTTTTATTTTGCTTTTGTGATAAATCTTCATTGAGAGTTGTTAATTATGGAACATTTTAAGCAGGCAGTTATTGCCCCTTTTATCAGATCTTAGCCTCAGACTTAAACTTAACAATTGACACTGTTTTGCTTACAATAACGTCCACTACATTTTTCCCCATTAAGTAGATTTATACCTTTTGCACACTTAAATGAGAGATTCCTCATTTATTTGTGAGGAATTCATTGCCTCAGTGAATCATAGAATTCCTACAGCCTGGAAACAGGCCAATATGGCCTATGTAATCCACACCGCCCTTCTCAAGAAAATCCTACCCTGACCCTGCGCTTCTCATGGCCAATCCATCTAGCCTGCCCATCTTTGGACTGTGGAGGGGAAACCGGAGAACACGGAGAAAACCCATGCAGACAGAGACTGTGCAGACTCCACACAGACAGTCACCTGAGGGTGGAATTGAACCTGATCCCTGGTGCTGTGAGGCAGCAGTGCTAACCTCTGAGCAACCAAGCTTCCTGTGATTTCAAGTTTTTCTGGTTGCCAGTTATCTAAGTATTGCTTTGACATATTTAAAGCTGTTCTCTCTTCTTTGCAGCCTGCCTAACACAGCAACCCTCCACCCCAACAAAACTTGCAGCCTCTTAGACGAGGCATTGTGTAATGAGAGAGGATTGATTAGCAACATTGTGGTGCAAGATCCTTTGGGGAAGCATGACCAAAGTATGGTAGAATTTTTCATTACAATGGAGAGTGTTACCACTAAATCTCAAAGTAGGGCCCAAACTTAAAGAAAGCTAATTTTGATGCTATGAGGCGTGCTTTATCTAGGATGAACTCACCAAGGATACTTAAATGGTTGACGGTGAATAGGAAATGGCAAACATTTAAAGAACACATGTATGAATTTCAACAATTGTACAGGTGCAGCAAGGAGTGAAGAAAGCTAATGTTATGCTGGCTCTCATAGCGAGAGGATTTGAGTAAGGATGTCTTGCTGCAGTTATACAGGGCCTTGGTGAGGGCACACCTTGAGTATTATGTGCAGTGTTGGCCTCCAAGTCTGAGGAAGGACATTCTTGCTATTGAGGGAATCCAGCAAAGGTTCACCAGACTGACTCCCAGGATGGCAGGACTGACATATGGGGATAAACTGAATCGAATGGGCTTGTCCTCACTGGAAGTTAGAAGAATGATGGGGAATCACATAGAAATATATAAAATCCCAGTGGCACAGAAGAGGCTAGATGCGGGAAGAATGTTCCTGATTTTGGGAAAGTCCAGAACTAGAGGTCACAGTCTAAGAATAAGGGGTAAGCCATTCAGGGCTGAGATGTGTAAGAATTTCTTCACTCAGTTGTGAACCTGTGGAATTGTCTCCCACCAGAAGCTGTTGGGTCCAGTTCATTAGATATATTTAAAGAGGGAACTGGATGCGGCACTTGTGCCTAAAGGGATCAAGGAGTATGGAGAGAAAGCAAAAATGGGATATTGAGATTGCATGATTATATTGAATGGTGATGGAGGCTGAAAAGGCCAAACTCCTGCACCTAGTTTCTGTGTTTCTGCTGAAAAGCTTAATCCCAGCAGAAGGCACTTTAGGTTGCCCCAGTGATTAAGTTGTCCCAGGAATCTTTAGTGGTATCATGACAAATTCCAATGTTTCGACATGTATTTTGAGCATTGTAGAATGGGAAATGACATTGAGGTCGAAGTTCATCGATGATCTAGTTGAATAGTTGGGCAGGCTCAGAGATCCAATGGCCTACTCCTTCTCTGATTTTCTTTGTTCCTCTATACAGTTCTTTCTGATATTTCTGATCATCACACATTTTGTGAGGATTTATGAATGGTTAACATTTTTGCTAATTATAATTGTCTTCCCATTTTCAGTTTGTGTGTAAATGAATTCAGTGACGATGGACTGAAGAACATTCAACAAATCAAAGAGGTGCAACAGCATCTGAAGATTGTCACTAAAGTCATAGAAGATGAAGATTTGTTACTCCGAGTTGAAACACAGATAAATGAGTTACACTCTCAAAGCAAGGAGTATAACGAGGAATGGCTTCAAACAATCATGAAGTCCATACTGAAAGATCTTGGAGATGAGAGTGAAATAACAGACCAGATGATAAAAAATAGGGTGGGAAACATTAAGGAAAGTATAAACAAATTTCTGTTGAAAAAAGCAGTGATAGCAGTTGGAAGCAAGTCTACATTTAGCATTTCAAAGTTGCCCATTTAGACCGTGAGATGAGAGTGACAGCCTTTGACATCAAGGCTAACATTTGACGGAGTATAGTTTTACAACACTGGGTAAACGCCTCTGCTAATTTAAACCAGCCACACAGAAAAAGTTCACTTCATGCTGTAATCTGTTAAAATTTGAGAGGCAAAGAACTATCCCAGAGGTCACTATTGAAAGTAAAATTAACAATTTCATTCTTTAAGTTCAAGTGAGAATAATAAAATCAACAACTATTTCCAATTCCTTTCCCACAAACCTATCTTTTACCTCCTACTCTACAATACTCGTCCAAAAGAAAAATCCTGATTAAGATTTGCAGAAAAAAATGATATTTCAAGAAAACCAGTCAGCTTTGTTGATTCTGTTTTGTAGATTTTCCATTTGTAGATTTTTCTCTAGGAGAAAGTGAGGACTGCAGATGCTGGAGATCAGAGTTGAGAGTGTGGTACTGGAAAAGTACAGTAGGTCAGGCAGCATCCGCGGAGCAGGAGAATTGACGTTTCAGGCATAAGCCCTTAATCAGGAATGAGGCTTGTGGGGTGGGGGTAAGAGATAAATAGGAGGGGGTTGGGGTTGGGGGCAGGTAGCTGGGAAAGCAATAGGTGGATGAAGGTGAGGGAGAAGGTGATAGATCAGAGGGGTTAGTGATGGACGGGTCCAGAGGGTGGTGCGGAGTTGGAGATTTGGGACTGGGATTTGTGGGGAGGAGGGGAAATGAGGAAGCAGTTGAAATCCACATTTATCCTGTGTGGTTACAGGGTCCCAAGGTGGAATATGAGGCGTTCCTCCTCCAGGCATCGGGTGGTAATGGTTTGGTGGTGGAGGAGGCCCAGGACCTGCATGTCCTTGACAGAGTGGGAGAGTGAGTTGAAGTGTTCAGCCAAGGGGCAGTGGGGTTAGTGGGTGCAGATGTCCTAGCGATGTTCTCTGAAACAATCCGTAAGAAGGCATCCTGTCTTCCCGATGTAGAGGAGACCACACCAGGTGCAATGGATGCAGTAGATGACATTGGGAGAGGTGTGGGTGAATTTCTCACAGATGTGGAAGAATGCCTTGGGGCCTTGAATAGAGGTGAGGAGAGTGATGTGGGTCCAGGTTTTGACCTTTCTGCAATGGCAGGGAAATGTGCCAGGAGTGGGGTACGGACCTGACGAGGGAATCACGGAGGGAATGGTCTTTTCGGAACACTGTTAGGGTTGGGGTGGCAAATATATCTGGTGGTGGGGTCCATTTGTAGGTGATGGAAGTGGCGGAGGATGATGTGTTGTATACGGAGGTTGGTGGAGTGGAAGGTGAGGACTGGGGGGGTTCTGTCCTTGGTGCGTTGGGAGGGGTGGGGTTCAAGGGTGGTGGTGCATGTTGGAGGAGATGCGCTGGAGGGCATTGTCAATCACGTGGGATGGGAAGTTGCAATCGTGAAAAAGGCCATCTGAAACTTTCTGAGGTGGAATTGATCATTCTGGGAATAGATGCAGTGGAGGCGAAGGAATTGGGAATAAGAGATGATATTTTTACAGGAGGTTGGGTGGGGGGAGGTGTAGTCTAGGTAGCTGTGGGAGTCAGTGGGCTTGTAATATATTTTTTTTTACAATTTTACAATTTGACAAACTGAAGAGATACAAGACATTAATTGTTTTATTCATGCATATGCAAGGAGAGTCAGCCCTAGAAGCAAGAAAGAACGTTGGAAAGTTATATATGTATTCAGTTTTTATACACAAGTCATGTTCTGAATTGCTTATGTGGTCAATTCCTAATGTATGTTGACTGAGTTGTCCAAGTATAAATTGCTCTTTTCTACAGTATGTAATAGACATTGTCTGTACCCGAAGTTTCCTTGATTTTTGCTGATTATTTGGCCTATAATTCATATATTCCGAGCCTTGCATATCTGTGGTTCTTAATTACTTCTACTGTTTTAATATTTTTGCCTGAAGATTTAACCCTTAACTAACTAAAACTAGTTAAACCCTTTCAATTTCCCATTTTTGGCACTTGGCCTGGCCCAAGGTAGCCAACTTAATAATAATTCTGTTCCCTTTATGCTCCATTACCCATAGATATTTGCTGGTATAGAGCTTATGGTTGTAAAGATACTTAGTTATACCATCTGTACAGATTGATCCAGTGATATGGGCTTGTTCTCATAAGCTTTGCCCCTCCTTTTCTGAATCCCTTATTCCTTACTATCCCTTTGTGTCCTTCTGCAGTGTGGTGAACCAAATAAGTGATGTGCAAACCAAAATTGGGAGGTGTAGTGGACAGCGAAGAGGGTTACCTCAGATTACAATGGGCTGAGAAGTGGCAGATGGAGTTTAATTCAGATAAATGCGAGGTGCTGCATTTTGGGAAATCAAATCTTAGCAGGACTTATACACTTGATGGTAAGGTCCTAATGAGTGTTGCTGAACAAAGAGACTTGGAGTGCAGGTTCATAGCTCCTTGAAAGTGGAGTTGCAGGTAGGTAGGATAGTGAAAAAGGCATTTGGTATGCTTTCCTTTATGGGTCAGAGTAGTGAGCACAGGAGTTGGACTGTACAGGATATTGGTTAGGCCACTGTTGGAATACTGCGTGCAATTCTAGTCTCCTTCCTATCAGAAAGATGTTGTGAAACTTGAAAGAGTTCAGAAAAGATTTACAAGGATGTTGCCAGGGTTGGAGGATTTGAGCTATAGGGAGAGGCTGAACGGGCTGGGGCTGTTTTTTCCTGGAGCGTCGGAGGCTGAGGGGTGACCTTAGAGGTTTACAAAATTATGAGGGGCATGGATAGGATAAATAGACAAAGTCTTTTCCCTGAGGTTGGCGAGTCCAGAACTAGAAGGCATAGGTTTAGGATGAGAGGGGTAAGATATAAAAGACACCTAAGAGGCAACTTTTTCACACAGAGGGTGGTATGTGTACGGAATGAGCTGCCAGAGGATGTGGTGGAGGCTGGTACAATTGCAACATTTAAGAGACATTTGGATGGGTATATGAATGGGAAGGGTTTGGAGGGATATGGGCTGGGTGCTGGCAGTTGGGACTAGATTAGGTTGGGATATCTGGTTGGCATGGATGGGTTGGACCGAAGGGTCTGTTTCCATGCTGTACATCTCTATGACTATATGTCTGTGGTTAGCACAAGACGGCGCCGATACAGTCAATGATGTAGCGGAGGAACAGGTGTGGGCTGGTGCCGGTGTAACTGCGGAAGATGGACTGTTCCACTTATCCGACAAATAGGCAGGCATAGCTGGGTCCCATGTGGGTGTCTATGGTTTGGAAGAAGTGGAGGGATTGGAAGGAAAAGTTGTTGAGGGTGAGTACCGGTTTACCCAGACGGATGAGGGTGTCAGTGGGAGGGTACTGTTTGGGACAGCATGAGAGGAAGAAAAGGAGGGCTTGATTTTTCTTTAGGTCAGCTTCGATGTTCTGCTTCACAAACTCCTTGTAGACAGGTACCTTTCAGAAAGCTCTTCAACTAGCAGTCTATATTTGTGGATGCCCTTGGCAGTTTGTCTTCTAACTGTTCACAATGTCCAGTTTTACACCACAAAACATGAGATTTTTTCATTGGTTTTAATATTATCAAAATACTAAATTCAAACTTGATTGGATTTTGATATATTGGGGCATAATTTAAACTGATTGGCTGAATTTGAATTTGTTTTTGTTTCATGGCAACTCATCTACAGCTACTTGTTTGCCAGGTGTTACATTCTTACTTTGTTCAGGACTCTCTGTGCTTTGTCAGTCCTTGCTAGTTTTTCATCGCTCTTAAAGGTACAGTACACCTCCACACCTTCATAACACCTCCCTCTTTAAGAAAAGAATGAACCATCATAATGGAAAGATAGCTTCTTTTTTTCTCTATTCCTTAACCACGTTATCATGACATGCATGTGACTTTAATCTAAGTTCATATTAATGTCTTCCCACACAATATACTGAATAGATATCAATCTTATCTATAACTTATCAGTTAAATCTACAACAATACATCTACGATTACATTCTTACAAACTGAAGCATGTATGGTATGTAAATTAAAAGTCTGTATCATAAGCATCCAACAAAATGTCTCATATTCTTGTCTTTAAAGTGTTCTAAGAATGTAAGAGAATTGTGATCTGTGTACACAACAGTCTCTGACACATTTTTTGTGACATACACATTAAAATGTAAGGCCAGTACCAAACTCAATAGTTCTTTTTCGATCGTGGAATATTTCTTCTGGTGGATGTTGAGTCTCTTGGAAAAGTAACCAACTGGCAGTTCAGTCCCATCCTCATCTTTCTGTAGCAGTACAGCTCCAACTCCTATGTCACTAGCAACTTTGAAAACTTTGGTGCAGCCAAAACTGGTATGGTGGTTAGTATTGCTTTCAAATAGTTGAATGCCTCCTGGCATTATTCTGTCCAACGTAACTTTGTGTTCTTCTTCAGCAAATCAGTTAACAGTGCCACTACATTGCTGAAGTTTGAAACAAACTTCCAACAGAATCTGCTCTGTCCCAAGAATCAAAACATGTCTTTCTTCGAGGCTGGTCATGGAAATTCCTCGATGGCCTTCGTCTTTGCTTTCTGTGGGGTCAACCTTCTATGACCGATGTTACGTCCCAAGAATGCCACTTCAGCTTTCGAAAATTCAGTTTTGTTTAAGCTTATTACCAGTTTTGCTTCTTATAATCGTTCAAAGGGCTCTGCCAACTGTACCATGTGATCTTTCCATTACTGACTAAATATCACTACATTCTCCAAATAATAGAACATGGAACATTACAGCGCAGTACAGGCCCTTTGGCCCTCAATGTTGCGCTGCCCTGTCATACTAATCTAAAGCCCATCCCACCTACACTATTCCGTGTACGTCCATATGCCTGTTCAATGACAATTTAATGCACTTAAACTTGGCGAATCTACTACCATTGCAGGCAAAGCATTCCATACCCTTATTACTCTCTGAGTAAAGAAACTACCTCTGACATCTGTCTTATACTTATCTCCCCTCACTTTAAAGTTGTGTCCCCTAATGTTTGCCATTCCCATACTTGAAAAAAGGAACTCCCTGTCCACCCTATCTAACCCTCTGATTATCTTACATGTCTCTATTAAGTCACCTGTCAACCTTCTCTCTAACGAGAACAGCCTCAAGGCCCTCAGCCTTTCCTCGTAAGACATTCCTTCCATACCAGGCAACATCCTAGTAAATCTCTTTGCGCCCTTTCCAAAGCTTCCACATCCTTCTTATAATGCGGTGACCAGAACTGTACATAATACTCCAAGTGTGGCTGTACCAGAGCTTTGTACAGCTGCAGCATAATCTCCTGGTTCCGGAACTCAATCCCTCTATTAATAAAGGCCAAAACACTGTATGCCTTCTTAAAACCCCTGTCAATCTGGGTGGCAACTTTCAGGGATCTGTGTACATGGACACCGAGATCTCTCAGCTCATCTGCGCTCCCAAGAATCTTACCATTAGCCCAGTACTTTGCATTCCGATTACTCCATCCAAAGTATATCACCTTACACTTGTCCACATTAAACTCCATTTGCCACCTCTCACCCCAGCTCTGCATCCTATCTGTGTCTCTCCGCAACCTACTACATCCTTCGTCACTATCCACAACTCCACCGACCTTAGTGTCATCCGCAAATTTACTAACCCACCCTTCTAAGCCCTCATCCAGGTCATTTATAAAAATGACGAACAGCAGTGGACCCAAAACCGACCGTTGCGGTACGCTGCTAGTAATTGGACACCAAGATGAACATGTTCCATCAACTACAATGCTGTTTTCTTTCAGCAAGCCAATTACTGATCCAAACTGCTATGTCTCCCACAATCCCATTCCTCCGCATTTTGTATAATAGCCTACTGTGGGGAACCTCATCGAATGCCTTGCTGAAATCCATATACACCACATCAACTGGTTTACTCTCATTTACCTGTTTGGTCACTTTGTCAAAAAAGTCAATAAGATTTGTTAGGCACGAACTACCCTTCACAAAACCGTGCTGACTGTCCCTGATCAGATTATTCTTTTCTAGATGGTTATAAATCCTATCTCTTATAACTTTTCTAGATGGTTATAAATCCTATTTCTTATAATCTGCACAGTTTGTTAACCCAGCCACAACGCTGTTCATGAGTCTTTGGAATGTGGCGGGTGCATTCTTCATTCCAAAGGGCATCACTTTGCATTGAAATAGCCATTTGGGGTTACAAACGCAGAAATTTCTTTCCCCATTTCTGATAAAGGTACCTGCCCATAACCACTCAGTAAGTCCAACTTGGTAATGTAGCTGGCTTGTCCAACTTTCTCGATACAGTCCGCCAATCTCAGTATTAGATATGAGTCTGATTTTGTAGCGGCGTTGACCTTCCGATAATCCATCTAAAATCGTTGAGTCTCATCTGGCTTGGGAACTAAGATGATCAGCAAACTCCACTCAGTCTGGCTCGGTATGATGATATCCTTGTTGAGCATGGCCTCCACCTCCGGGACCTGTCTGGCTTTGAAAGGATTAAGAGGTGTTGTTTTATCAGAGCAATATTCCCTACGTCTATTTCATGTACAATAGCATTAGTCCTCCCCATCTGGTCCTTACATGGGCCCTCATACTGCAGTAACAAACCTTTCAACTGTGTTCTATTCTCCTGAGACAGATAGTTTACTAACCTATCCCAATCCCAAGGACTTCTTCATTTGTTAATCTATTTTGAGGCGCATCAAAATCCACACCATTTGGATTTGATTCCTCACTCTGCGGGGCAGTAACTAACAACTGTTTCTCAAGTTCTTTGTCTCTTCTAGTTCTTAGGAGGGGACCTACACTCTCATTTATAACCCTCATGAATGGTTCTTCAAATGCGGGAACTGGCAACAAAGGTGCTGGTTTTATAACCAACTGTGGCTTATCTACCATTTGGCATATATGACACGTAAGGCAAAAGTTAATCACATCCTTGTACATTCCAGGCCAATAAAAATGTTTTTGTACCTTAGCCTGAGTCTCGTACCCCTTGGTGACCTCCTACCGGTAGTTCATGTGCTACCTGTAACACTCCCTATCTGTATGCTACCGGCAATACAATCTGGTGCACTCTGGCCCATTTCTCCTCTGCACTAACCTGCCGTGGTCCTATTTCTGTCTTAGGAGTCTATCTTTCGGATAATAACCCTCAGAAATATCCTCTGCCTCCTTTTCGGAGTACGCATCCACATGTATATATTTTATCGTCTTGTCTTTCTGTTGCAAGTCCCTTAGCCTTTCAGGACTAAACACTTCTGTCTGACCCTCTGCCTGTTCAGGCTTTTCCTGCACCAATATGTCAAACAGGGTGTCTGCTAACTGAACCTCAACTCCTTCATCTGTTTCTTCAGTTTTTGCTTCATGCTGTGACTTATGATAATGGGATCTGGTTACCACACAATCTGGGAAAATACCAGGATATTTCTGTTTTAACTCCTCAGTTTCTTGGTCTTCCTTTGGTTTCTCCACAAGGGGTGTCACTCCAACCTTGGATCCTGCTAAATCATTCCCAAGAACAAACAGGATTCCTGGAACTGACACTGTCAATCACTCCCACTGTTACTTCCCCAGTCTTGAGTTGGCACTCCAACCTGATCTCACATAGGGGAATGCTAATGAAGGGCTCCTGCTTGAAACGTCGCTTTCCCTGTTCCTCGGATGCTGCCTGACCTGCTGTGTATTTCCAGCACCACTCTAATCTTGACTCTGATCTCCAGCATCTGCAATCCTCACTTTTGCCAATGCTAAATTTCTGTTCATCTATCCCACAAATTACCAAACTCTTGGGTAAAAATCAGAAAGAGTGCTAATTTGCTCATCTCTTACTATTAGAGACTGGTTAGATCCAGTATCTCTCAAAATTATAATTTCTTGTCCTTCTCCAACTGTTCTGTCTGAGTAAACTTTACCCACAGAGGCAAATTCTTTGTGGAGATCAGGTGTGAACTCCATACTCTAGCCCCTGCCTAGACTGTGCACTCTCCTGCAGCTCCTCAGCTCTTCTTGGGGTCTCCTTTATTACCTTCACTAATGCCACTGGCTTAGCTTTTTTTAACCACATCTTTTCCCACAGTCTCTTTAACGACCAGCACTGTGACTTCACGTGTCCCACTTTACCACAGTGGAAACACCTGAGGTCTTTCACCTCCTTTCTGCCCTCTTGGGCTTCTTTTTTAACCTGTGATAAACTCTGACCAGTTTCTCTACTCTTTCTTTCATAGTGTAGGATTTCCACTTCTCCCAACTTCTATCCCTCACAGGACAAAATTCTGGCCAGAAGCTTGTCTTATGCACGAACGTATTCATCTGCTAATTCTGTTGCCTGTCTCACTTCCTGAACTTTCTATTCCTATATGTGAATTCTTATCATCTCTGGAAGTGAATTTTTAAACTCCTCCAGCAGATTAGTCTCTCTTAGAGCCTCATAGGCACCTATCTATCAAAATGATTATGTTTACTTTGTTCACACTAAACATAAGTCTGACCTGGTTCCTTCTTTGTGTTTCTGAACCACTGTCTATACACTAATGGTACCAATTCACAAGCTCTTAAAATAGCCTGTTTGACCTCTTCATAATTTATTGACCCCTCATCTGGCAAATACCTCACCAGCTCTGCCTACAAGTTTAGTCTAAACTAGTGTTACCCATAAATCTTCGGACCATTCCATCTGCCTAGCCAATTTTTAAAATGAAATAAAGAAGGCTTCAACATCTTTATCCTCAAAATGTAGCAGAGTTTTGACATATTTGTATATATCACTACCTTCTCTTTTAATCTCCATCCTATTTGATTTTGCTAACTAAGTTCAAATTCTCTCTCTTTTTGCTCAGCTAAGAACCTTCTCTCTTTTTCCTCTCTCTCTTCTCTCTTTGCTCAGCTAAGAACTTACTCTCTCTTTGTTTATCTTCTAACTCCATTTTCCTCAATTGTAATTTAAGTTTTTCTAACTCTACTCCACCTGTCTGTTTCTCTGAAACACCGAAGTGTTTGAGTAATTCCCTTATAATTTCAGCTTTACTTTTGTCCTTGGTCAAACCCAAATCTAACTTCTTTAGTTGTTCTAAAAGTATGGCCTTTTTCTTTCCTTCTAAACTTTCTTGGCAAATTTGAGAATCACCTTCAAACCCCAGAAGCTCTTTAGCAATATTAAGGAGCCATTTCTGTCACTTTTCATTTAACCAACCACAAGTCACCAAAATTAAACAAATTGTCTCACCCGCATTTTATTTAAAGAATTAGGACACTAACCTGCAAGTGTTTGAATCTACTGGGCTTTTTTTGTACCCCAAGACTATTCAAATCTGTCCAAATCTCAGACTGGATCTGTCTAAGCTTGTTCAAATTGAGGACGAAAGCCCCCAAACTATTGCGACACAGGTAAACCCTTATGCTAATTTAAACCAGCCACACAGAAAATGTTCACCTCAAGCCATAATCTGTTAAAATTTGAGAGGCAAAGAACTATCCAGATGTCACTATTTAAAATAAAAATTAACAATTTTATTCTTTAAGTCCAACAGAGAATATTAAAACCAACAACTATTTACAACTCCTTTCTCTTAAACCTATCTTTTACCTCCCACTCTACAATACTAATCTGATAAAAAAAAATCCGGATTAAGATTTACAAAAGAAAATCAAAACCAGTCTGCTTTGTTGATTCTCCTTTGTAGATTTTCCACTGTAGATTTTTCTCTACATCGGCTTCGATCTTCTGTTGCCCACAGACAGGTACCTTTCAGACAGCTCTTCAACTAGCAGTCTATATTTGTGGATGTCCTTCTTCTAACTGTTCAAAATGTCCGGTTTTAGATAACAAAACATCAGATTGTTTCATTGGTTTTAATATTATCAAAATACTAAATTCAAATTTGGTTGGATTTTGGTGTCTTGGGGCAGAATTTAAACTGATTGGCTGAATTTGAATTTGTTTTCATTTCATGGCAACTCAGCTGAATTTGAATTTGTTTTTATTTCATGCAACTCAGCTGGAGCTACTTGTTTCCCAAGTGTTGCATTCTTACTTTGTTCAGGATTCTCTGTGCTTTGTCAATCCCTGTAGTTTTTCAACTCTCTTAACGGTACAGTACACCTCTACACCTTCATAACAATGGCATCAAGGAGCCCTAGCAAAACTTGAATCAATGGGCATTGGGGACAAACACTCCACTGGTTAGAGTCATACCTAGTACAAAGGAAGATGGTTGTGGTTGTGGAGAGTCAGTCATCTCAGCTCGAGGACATCTCTGCAGGAATCCCTCAGGGTAGTCGTAAGCCCAACAATCTTCAGAGCTGAAAATGTGTTACTGGAAAAGCGCAGCAGGTCAGGCAGCATCCAAGAAGCAGGAGAATCGACGTTTCGGGCATGAGCCCTTCTTCATGAATCTTTAGGAATGAGCCCTGAAGAAGGGCTCATGCCTGAAACGTCGATTCTCCTGCTCCTTGGATGCTGCCTGACCTGCTGCGCTTTTCCAGCAACACATTTCCAGCACTGATCTCCAGCATCTGCAGTCCTCACTTTCTCCAACAATCTTCAGCTACTTCATCAATGACCTTCCCTCTGTCAAAAGGTCAGAAGTGGGCATTTTCATCGATGATTGCACAGTGTTCAGCACTACTTGCGACTCCGACCAGAATGTTATGAATGAACTTGCCAAGGTGTCCCACAATACCAAAGCGGTCAAATCAATATGAACACAAGCTGGTACCAAAGCAAAACAGTCCCACTTTATAGGAACAAATTACAATAATCTTAAGGGTTATGGTGAGACGCGGGTAAGTGGAGCTGAGACCACGAAAAGATCAGCCATGATCTTATTGAATCACGGAGTGGGCTTGAAGGGCCAGATGGCCTACTCTCCTGCTGCAGGTGCTTATGTTTTTACATTATGTCAGTTACTGGGACAAGACCAGGCTAGATGCTGGGTAGTATTCAACAGAATTCATTTGAAAGGATCAAGGAGATGTTAATTTCATTATGATTATAATTCAGAGCTGCCTACAATTGTTGCCACAGGTGCATTGTTGATTAGGAGCCTACTTTTTGAGATTGAGAGAGATGATAAATGTAGATCAATTTCTTTTACTGAAATAGTCCGTAGGTATGCAGTCATTGTAAAAAGGACAATCACTGCTCTTTGGCCTGTGAAAAGTTTGCAGATTATGTCTTGTGTTTTCAGTTCACAATGGAGACAAATTACAGACTTTTGGTGACTATTGAATTCAAAGAAAATAGCAAATTTGTGACCAAGAGTACAGTGATTGTACAATTACAACATTTAAAAGACATTTGGACAGGTACATGAATAGGAAAAGTTTAGATGGACATGGGCTAAATGCAGACAAATGGGACTAGCTCAGTTTAGAATGACTGGTTGGCATGGACAAGTTGAACTAAAGGGTCTGTTTCCACGCTG